>NC_039358.1:39817275-40117275 GCF_003573695.1 Papaver somniferum
TGGTAGGTAATGCGAAAATGTCGACCGTAACATTTATAAATTTGGGCTTCTGGGAGTGTATTCTATATTTCCACCCCGGTGATTCTACTGGCATTAGGGGCCCATTTTTCTCGTACCATTTTCTCTCTGCAAAAAAACTCTTGTAACCGTTTTCTCCTAAATCTTCAAAAATTCTTTCTTGTATCTCAAATCTACCCGATTCCGTCTAATTTTTTCAGATCTTCTGATTGGATTTGAATAAAATTACTTGTAATTATATGTATATTACTTCTAAATAAAACAATCGTTTTTATAAAACGATATTAGGTTTTTAGTATGTATTTCTTTTATCCTGTAATAGTTTTTATATGCCATTTAGATTATTTCTTGTATGCTTTCCAAGAAGAATTCCTTAGCCTTCGTGGAGATTCAATCGATTGCATCAATCGTTTCAGATATTTCATCAAAGGCAAGCTACTTCGGCATGATATGATTTTTTATCTATGTGAAGAACAAGGGCTACCGAAATTGATTGTGGTGACAATATTTTGGGCAAATTACTCCCGATTGGGACACTTAAATCTTATTGAAGAAGAAGACAATTCAAAATGGTAGATTACTAAATCACAAGCCATTCCTCCGGCATCATAGATTTATCTTTGAAATCCATGTATTTGATATGTAATCTTTTTATTTTTTCATAATTGATTTATTTGAAGATGATGTATGAATTCTTATTATTTTAATGAAATTAATGAAATCTAGAAGCTATCTTGTTCCTTAAAAAAAAATAAAAATAAAAAATAATAATAATTCCATTCCGGTCTGACGTGGTGCATAAGTTCCCTGGTCCTCGGGACAGTGAGTTTGGCGAGGTCAGTTGGCCAGGAGTGAGTCCGACTCTCATGCATGCTTTAGGCCGGTGGATCGAGTCTCCGCTCCAGAGTTTGTTTACGCATCCAAAACACGAATATAAATTTATGGTACAGAAAGTTATACAAAATATACGTATACTACATGGATTAATAACACAACTAAAGAGAACATCTCTACCAAATACAATGCAAATGCTAATACACATAATGATATGAATAATCAGTCTGATTTTTGCACGAAAGTAGGTAACTTCCCACAATCGTAATACACAAAACCGACAATTCGACGGTACAGAGTCTTATAAAACACAGTGTCGCGAAGGAACTTCATCAACCATCCTCCTATGCCACCTGAAGACGATGTTCCACCACCACCACTTTGTTGAACCCACCCTGATATATATGAGGCAGTAATCATAGTAGCACTTCTCCACCTCCTCTCTTGAACATATAGTTTGATTTCTTTCTCCAAGTCTTTTTGGGACATGACTCCATTTCTGATGTAGCGTCCCAGCACTACAGCATCTTCTAATGCTGTACAACCACCTTGACCGAGATCTGGTGTCATTGGGTGCATTGCATCACCTGCAACAGTTATTGTACCATCGGACACCTTTCCGAATATAAGATCCCAGGGGTATCTAAAAACTAGTGGTGCCCATGATAAAGCGGGCACATCCGAATGCTGTATTACATCTTTTGCTTCTTGCGGGAGATCAGCAACACGCTCTAAGACTTTCTCTTGTATCACTTTTGGGTCTCCTTTTGCCATTTCTTCTTCTGAAATTGAAAATTCTGACATGATTATTTTGCACATAGAGCAACATTTTATCCTAGGACGCATCACGAAACTTGATAAGGACTATACTTTACCTTTGTTGGCGGTGGTTTGGTATCCAATGCCCCAGTAAACATCTGTGTCAGTGAGGGGAGCGAAACCAAACCTCCAGCCTTTATCAACAAACTGATGCATTTCATGTGTGATTCCATGACCTTCAGGAAACACTGCCACTCCACGCACTGCATATCGCCCTGAATTTGCCACATCTTTTAGGCCTAGCCATTTTGACACCACAGAATGCACCCCATCACACCCTATCAGAACCTGTCAAGTAACCCAATTTCAGTAAATTCAAAAAACCAACTAATCTTATATTTCAAAACAGCAGTTGGGATTCTGCCATTCTGGTGTTGATAACTGACCTTGGCATGGATAGTGGTTCCATCTTCTAAATGTAGGATTATTGCATTTGAATCTGCTTCATAACATGTCTTTGTTTTTTCAATTGACCGGAGCTTTGAAGAATAACGGATAGTATCATCTGGTAATTCTTCTAATAAAGCTTCAAGTAAGGCTCTTCTATGGACTGACCTTGATCCTCTTGCAAGCCATTCCGCCCTGCATTTTACAAATTCCAGTCCTTAACAAACTGTGTCTTCCACAGGCTCATGTCTATGATAAACGAACGGAATCAGGAAAATAACATACCCTTCATTTTCAGTCAAGACAGTCTCCTGGGTGACTCCAGTTGCAACATCAGTCACTCTTCCCCTGCAAAAGGAAAAGCAAAATGAAGAAAAAACCATTTATAAATTAACTGAGAATTATTGAACAGGTGTGGATTTTGAGCAATTACCCTTTGAAAGGTTTATAAACTGAGGTAAGTTTATGAGCAACACCAAGTGATTCGAGAGCAATCCAAGCATTTGGAAACAGAGTTAAGGCAGCACCAGTGACTCTCAGCTCATTTGCTCTCTCCAACACTAAACTCTTAATTCCAACTCTCTTTAATGCTAAGGCTGTTGCTAATCCTGCAACCCCTCCTCCTACTATCACCACTTCTTCATGCATCACCACTTTTTCCATATCTAATCTCTTCCTGTAATAATTGTGTGGCTTACCTCTGTTGGTTGTGTATTTATAGTTGAATAGTTGAACTTGACACTATATCACGTTTTTGAAATTTCAACGAATTTGATTTTGGGAATTCTTGGTATGCACGGAAAAAAGATTTGTACAATTTTGAATGTGTAGATTAGTCTTTACAGTTTGGCTAGGTACACATTAATGACAGTGACTCTTAGTGACATTTTTGCACTTTCTGGACAAACTTTAAGCAAAACAAATTTGGTTTTAACTTTATATCCATTAGTATAGTCAATGCAAGAACTCTAGACACAAACGCAACTCAAAAGTGCATGAATTTTTTCTGTTGTTATGGGTATTCTTTATCTTTGGTCGATTCCATGAGCTGCTAAGGGGGGAAACTTCGATGAACGGCACATGAGTCATCTGATCGGAGTTAAGAATTTCCAACGTGTTTGGAATGATGGAATCTATCAGTGTCAATTGTCAATGTACAAAACCTGCCCATGAGTCACTGCTACATACTTGGCAGACAGCTCAGTAGTTAGCTTCAAACATCAGAATTTATGAAAATGAAGTAGACAATTTAAAAAGCACAATAACCAAAGAACAACAAGTTCCTGAAAGAACCAAAGAACAGGAAGCATTTGATAGAAGATAAAAATCCAGGGCTATAGAAGCCAGTACCAGATTTATCGCTTCCAGCATTTTATTTGGTTTCACATGAAAAGAGTTGTTACCTGTTAGCAGATACAAATTGTCACTAGTCTAAAACTACGACTATTTTATTGAAAAACCTTGACAGTTCTTACAGTTTTTGAACAGAAGCCTTCTTGAAACAGTCCGTAGCTGAGACACAATCAAGAAGATAGAGCATTTTTTGAGATAACATCGAAGGATATCCCGTTCTGCTGGAGTCGTTCTTGGAGATCGGTTGGACCAAACACAATCCCAGGAGGAAAAACGCCACCTTTAGGTAGGTTTTTGCGTTGGCTCAATACAATAAGGGCACACTGCAGAA
Source organism: Papaver somniferum (assembly GCF_003573695.1). Classification (NCBI taxonomy): domain Eukaryota; kingdom Viridiplantae; phylum Streptophyta; class Magnoliopsida; order Ranunculales; family Papaveraceae; genus Papaver; species Papaver somniferum. The sequence goes on from NC_039358.1 coordinate 39,821,018, forward strand.
GGATTATCGGTGTTGTCAGGTATCCAATCTCAGGCCCCATGACTCTTGTAATTATTTCCGTGTCTGGTTTGCTATTTGCCTCCTGTGATGCAAGATTTGCGCTGCTGTAACCTTGTCCAACAAACCACATCTTGAATGTAGCACTTTCAACCTCCTCTTCACTCGGACCTTTCTTCCTGAACCATCCAAGGGTGAAAATTGATGGGAACTTCAGGATAAGCCACCTCCCAATATTGAGACTTCCAAGGAGGCCAATGTTGACCCCAACCATGATATACCGAAAGATACTAAAAAGAGATTTGGACCCTAACTTCACTCCAAAATGAGCGGGCTTCACTGCCTGCCAGAAATTCTTTCGCTTTTCAATATGCTCATCACTCTCACTAACCCCAGAAAGACCATGAGGGTTTTCAGTCAGTGTTGAAAGTGTACGGCGGACAACAATGGCGTCTGCTGAAGGTAGCTTTACTGCCCAAAGCCCAACATTTTTCTGGTGTTCTATTAATGGTCCTTTAGAAGGAGGGGGTCCTGGAATCTGCACACAAATAATGCGGTTCTACTGTTAAACTCCATAGTAACTCATGTTCCATTAATCATATGAGTAAGTGAAAATAGTCAGCGAAGAAAATCGGGCATACCATAGAGTATATTATACATAGGTTCGCAAACACAAGAAATGCATATTAGGTTAGGTGAATACAAAGGTTTGCACAAAGTGAAAGTATCCAGGTAGTGTTGAAGACCAAACATCAACAGGAACATATTCTTAACTATTTCACCTACAAATTCTGCAGAAACACAAGGGTGAATCATACATCAAGGAAAACTGACTTAAACCGAGAAGGTTTTCATGATTACCCTCCACATTGACTGTTTTTGGTGACCCCGAATTTTATCTAATCGATTCTATCCTTACTATACGGATCATATATTCAAATCCAGGTAACAAAACTTTCTGTTCATTATCCATTATAGCAAGATAGTTCAAAAAAACTCTTCTTAATACTTCTTTATTTGTACGTCGTTCGCACACTTACAACTAATTCCCATTCCTCTATACAAATCACAGACGCAAACATCTTTTAATGTTTAGCATCATAATCTAGCCAAGCATTAACACCAAATATAAATCAATAAACAGTAGACTCGCAAATCTCCATAAAGATAATGGTGTTAATAACAAGGATTATTATAGTTGAGGGATTGGCTCAGGTAGTGATATTCCAAGCGTAAACTTGATCACTTTTTTTTTTCAAGAGTTCGCATTTATTAGAGACGGGTGGCTCAATCTAGCCGACTGGATATATATGCTCATAATCTGAAACTGATGTGAAAAACACAAAACTCACTATTAGAGCATCAAACATCTGGCTAATTAATGTGACGACATGAACCGAAATTAGACATCTAAATTTCTTACTGGCTAAATATCATAAGCATGGCAATCAGGCAGTATACCTTCCACTGTTTGTTTCTCCATCTAGATTACATTCCATCTTTGGCAGTATATGGCATGTTTATAACCAAAAAATGTTCAGTGAGATCCCAGACAAAAACTTTTGAAGTAACTCCAGAGTTGACATTTGCTTACAATCCTATATACCCGGAATTTAAGGAACCTAGGTACTTAGCAACAAATAGATGTAATCCTTGAAAAATAAAGAGAAGAAATGAATGAATGTTTATAGAGTGTTACCACTGGTCTAGCTCTTCTAGGTCTAGACTTCCTCAATGCCTGCAACTGGTCCACATTAGCGATACCCAGAACAGCAGATTCTAGGGTTCCAAAATTTCCAACAATCCTTTTATCAGACTCCAAGCTCAAATAAGCCTCAACTCGATTAGGCACAGCAGGTGCTTCCCATTGCTTAGAATTAAACATGAACCCCAATTCAGCTGGAACTGAATCAAACCCACAAGCAGAAATCAACAAAGACCCATTTTCCACTGCTTTCTGATGATACACAGCTTCCATTTTCTCCATAAATTCAGGTTCTCCACATATATCGAAGTAATCACAACCAGCTTCAACACAAGCAGAAACAACAGGTTCTCCATATAAACGAAAAGGACCAACACAGTTCAAGATAAGCTTAGTTTTGCTACAGAGATCTTTTAGAGAAGATGGGTCTGAAACATCAGCTTTGATAATTGAAATTGAATCTGGGTTTTGAAATTCTGAATTTGATAATGCCCATTTTAGTGTTTCAGATAACTTTGTAGGGTTTCTTCCTGCTAAACCTAGGGTTATGAGTGGAGATGTTGAAGAAGAAGTAGTATTAAGAAATTTTAGAGCTTCTCTTACTACATACTTACCGGTGAAACCAGAAGCACCCAAAATTACAACGTCACAGGAATTCGCCATATTTTTTCAAGAGCTTCTCTTACAGAAGTGAATTGGGAATCAACTCCACTTGTTGCATCAAATTAGATGAAGAAAATAAAGCAGAGTCGGGTAAGTCAAGTCAACTCTCTGTCACCTCCCCTTGCAACAACCTGACTGCACGTATTAATGGAAATGCCAAAACGCTGTTTTCATTTCCCACCCACCTTTTAGGCTTTAAAAGATTTCTGTTAGTAGGAGGGCGTGATTTGAAGAGAATAAAAATCGTAATAGACTCCCTGACCAACAGGTTGTTTAATTTTTCATGACTCGACTGTCTCGTCTGAATCTATCTCATCCGAATTTATCTCATCATGATATTTGGATTTGACTTGTCATAACTAACTCAAAAATTATTAAATGTGGTAGAGTTATAGAAAGCATTTGAATCCAGTCAGATATGTGTCCGACGAATCAGATAGAAAATGGTACCCGATTCAAACACCTTCGAGTCGGATTTATGAGCCGAGTCAAAAAAAAAAAAAAAACAAACAAACAAACGATCTGACATCTAGCCTGGTTGAGTCAGACGCCGAGTCAGATTCAGATCACGAGTCAGACCCAAACAAACAAGGTGGAAGTCCAAGTCTATATGTAACTTTTATTCAAAATTGAGTTTCTTGATTTCTAACTAGGTACACACTCTTTCACACAACTTTTCCTTCTCTGCATCTCTAAATAGATCGCTGGCAAGCACAATCCGCATGTTGAAATAGCCAAACAATGTTTGTTTTTTTCTTTCAAGAAACATAAAAATTTATGAGCATAACCAAATGATACAAATACAAATACATAATCAGGCACAAACTTGAAAGAATACTCCTGTTACATACTAAGATTCCAAGTAGCGGTATTCATCCCTTTCTTGTTCTCTTATAACCATTTCATACTTATCTCTAAGAATGAAAGGAATGATAACTCTACGAGGATCAGCATACTACTCTTGATTACAGGCATTGGTTCTAGCATATTTAGCCAAGGCATCAACTACCCGATTACAAACTCTTAGACTAAGCTGAACTTCAACTTCATACAAACACCTAATTAAACTCAAACATTTAAACAAAATATACTTATCCTCCCATCTAACATTCTCTATTTGATTCTCAAAACTTCCATTATAGTTTTGTTAATTATCACCTTCCAGTACTACTTTACTGAGACCCTTAGCCTCTATCCAGTGAGCAGCCATGAGTAGAGCTAGAGCTTCAACCTGATGCACATCCCTTGCCCTCTGTGTGCAAGCCTTGGCTTCCATGAAAGCTCCTGAATGGTTGCAAACAACAACAGAGACACCGGTTTTATTAGTATTAGGGATAATAGATGCATCAAGTTTAAGCTTTAACCGTGCAAAAGGAGGAGGTTGCCAGTGGTTTGTAATACTTATGCAAGACACTGGATTATGAGTAGTAAAATGACTGGTACTAGAATGAATGCAGATATTATGGTCATGACAGAACTTATAAACTTGTTGTATGATGTGTAGGGAACTGACGTTTCCGTCAAAGATTTTGGAACATTTACTCTTCCAGACATGTCACGTCGTAATTACTGCCAAATTAAGCAACTCCTTTTTGGCAATGGATACTAAATTATCTTTATTTGACCAAGACAAAATCCAATCTTGCAAATTGCCATATTTGTGGGATTCTTCAATAGTAACATTGGAAACACCAGACCATACGTCTTGGGAAAATGGGCAGTGAAGTAGAAGAACCTTGGTTTCAAGGCTATGATCACACATCACACAGTTGGGATGTGCCACTCTAGCAATTCTCTGAAACCAAGCAGAAATTGGTAATATATCATTTGCAATTTTCTAGATGAATATTTGACATTTATAAGGAACTCCAATGTGCCAAGTCATAGGCCACATCTTCTTGTAGAAATCAACTGACGAGAATTCTGCAATAAGATAGCCTTGTAAGTATAGTTTATTGTGAAGTCCCCATTTTTTGTAAGAGACTATCTAATTATATCTTCAGCAGGTTGTTGAGGGATTCAGATATCCTCTATCTTGAGAATCTGATCACTAGTACATATTTCGTGCAAGTTTTCTGCTTTCCAAACTTGGTTCTCATTGTCAATAAACTCCGCTACTTTGAGATTAGAATGCTGAATATATATTTAGAACAGGAGGCTGATAATCTTTTTTCGACACACCACCAAACCAACTGCCTTTATTCACATCTATTTTAAAACCATCACCAATCTCCCAAATGTGAAATCTTCTGACCCACTGTAGACCTCTTTGAATCCCATTCCAAATCCACGTTCATTTCTTCTTAACTTCCCCGTTAATAGGATTAGTATCCCTGAAGTATCCTCCAAATGTGAAACTAGGTCGTAAAGAAACAAATTCGAAGATTGATTAAGCTACGATCGTCTTTGAATCTTTCTTTAACATTTCGGTAGTTGCCGCACAAAGTGACATTGTAGCTTCTACAGAAATAACCGCAATCAAAGTCATGCATGGATATTTATTCTATTATATAAATCCAGCTATCCTTAGTTGAAGCTGCAACTTTCGTTTCCCATTCTATCCTTATTCCCATAAAATATACGTACACTTTATCTAAATCAATGAGGGTATAATTGTAATTCAATTTATAAAATTAAAACTTAAGCCTTTTTCTCATTACAAATTAATTCTCTACTACATTCTAGAATCATCTTCACCCTTCGGAGAAAATCTCTTCGAGGAAATCACTCCAAGATTGACATATGCTCAATGTGATATGCTCTCGGCGGAAGTAACAATGAAAAAATCAAGCAAGTTCTGTTCTCCATTTATTCTGAAAGTGCTCCTGGACAGGACGAATACACCAGTAAGTTTTTTAAAGTTTTTTGGGATACCACGCACCTGCAGCTTATAGCTATTGAATTAATGTTTTTTCAATTCCTTAAACATTCACCCTCTCATCAATCACACAAACATAACATTAATTCCAAAAGTAGACAATCAAACCAAACCATCCCAATTCAGACCTACCAGCCTATGCAATGTCAGCTACATAATCATATCCAAAATCCTAGTCAACCGATTACGCCCACTTCTCCCATTCTTAATAATAAGCCCATATCAAAGTGCATTTGTACCTCAAAGATCAATTCATGATAACATAGCAATTTCCAGAGAGCTTTTCCACCACATCAAAACCTCATCAATCACTAAAGATCCCAAAATATCTCTAAAGCTGGATATTCAGAAAGCTTATGACAACCTTGATTGGGGTTTCATCAAAAAAAACTTTTACAAAACTTTGCTTTCCATCAATTTTTTTGGAATATATCATGTTATATATCAAGTCAGTCACTTACTCAGTTAACATCAATGGTACGCCACATGGATTCATCACACCTACAAGGGGCATCAGACTAGGTGATCCCATATCTTCCGACATTTTCATTATATGTGCGGAAATTCTCTCAACAAATCTTGGCAATCTCGAAGCTAAAAATATGGTTCAGGGTCTCCGAATATCAAAAAAGGCACCACCCATTTTACATTTAATGTATGCTGACGATCTTCTCATCACTTACAGAGCTATCCAGGAAGGTAACAATCACCTAAAGAGGATACTTCAATTATACAGCTCCTCAACAGGTCAAATAATCAACACATCAAAATCAACAATCATTCACCATCCGAGGCTACAACATCATAACATAGACTCTCTACTCCAATATTTTGACATGCCAACCACATCAATCCCACCTATATATTAAGGAGTTTAATTCAAACACGAGAGAAACTCTCGACACCTCTTCGAGCCACTTCTTCAACGACTGGCTCGTAAAGCTCAAGGATGGATGACAAAATGCCTTACCCAGGATGGAAGGCTAGTTCTCATAAAAACCTCTCTAACACCAACATCCAATCACCTTATGCAAAACCATATTTTCCCCACCCATGTGCACAAACAAATCGATCGGATCGCTAGGAATTTTTTCTGGGGACGTGATTCATCAGTTAAAAACTTCACCTAATAGGATGGAACAAGCTAAACAAGTCGATAGCGGAAGGAGGACTCGGAATCGGAAAGAGCAGCCATCACAACAAAGCTTTATTCATGAAAAGGATATGGAACATTCACGACCAGCCGGATTCCATTTTTACCAGCTTTTTCAACGAGAAATGCCTCTAGCATCAACTAATATTCCAAGATGAGATCACAGTTACTTCTACAGCCAGCCCGCAATGGAAACAGATGTCCTCTCTCATACCTTCTGTTAAACAACATTTATTTCACCGACTAGGAAATGGTTTAGATACACCTATCCAAGCCAATTGGATACCACACTTTCAAAACCTTGATCCTACCCAATGCTACCTTATACAATCTGTAGCTGATTTAACTGACCACTTTTTTCATAATTGGAGACATGATCACCTAAACAATCTCCCACCAAATTCTATTCAACACATCCTAAATACCCACTTTCCTCCTAACAACACCCCGGACAAAATATTTTATCCCCAGTCTAAATCAGGAAAATACACCGCTGCAACCAGGTATAGTTGTCTAATCCAAAAAGATAGTCTCCCACACCCAAATCCCCTCCCAATAACCAAATTTTTATGGACACTAGCAAAGACGCACGCGCGATACGAGTGCCATTCTGTTTCAAAACAAATTGAGCTTTTCATTCCATAAGCTTTTCATTCTAGATTAGGTTTATACATCGGGTATCATGTTTAGCTGCTCTTGCCGAGACAATTCCAATGAATGACGACATACCAAAGCCAAACTAATAATGCATTGATAAGTAAGAAATAAGAGATTTATGGATTTATCCTTCGGTGTCTTCGCTAATGCAGTGACATAGTGAACAATGTTATCTCATTCTTCACCTTTCATGCTCTGATATTGCATCTTCAACATTTTGTTCCTTGAAAGATTGAAACAGATTTCATTCTACATATTGTTCTTCGACTGTGATTGTTCCTTGATGGGTGACTTTTGAAGCTCTCTTGTAGGATCTTTAATGCTTCCAAATAAAGGAAAAAATATTGAAAAAGAATTATACTTTGCGGTGAACCCCCAAAAGATGAGAAATCACAAACTGACCAAAAAGCTTATGTTGTCCTGTGTGATGTAACTTAAAGATGAGAACGTAACCTTGAAAATTGGCCAACTATTTATTTGGTATGGAACCCCTGTACAATCCCCGAACTCCAATTTGCGGAAATTTTGCACTAATATCTGGGAAAGATAATGTTGACGCTTGTAGTCGAGTCTGGCATAAGTAACGTTAATCATTTAACACGTCTTCATCATGGGGAGAAAAACTAATATCCACATGGAAAAGATATAACTAAGCATCTATGGTTCAGCATGATAAGCTCCTTCCCCACCTAGTTGTTCGTTCGAGTCCATAATATTACCATTCGACGATTCTTTCAAGTCTGAAGGATCCCTGCACGTCCACAAACTATAACTAAGTCAACATTTAACATTAAAAGATACTAACAATCTAAAATTAGTAGTATGACTTGTAGAGCAGAAGAGAATGAATATGCACAAAAGAAATGTCTAGATCTTCTCATTCTCATGTTCCAGCTTGGTAAGTGATTGTATTGCTACAACATGGACTATTTAGCTTGCCCCTACCATATTAACATCACTTCATTCTTACAGAAAGGCTCCCTTATTAAAAAAATTTAATGCCATTATAGTAGTTGGCATACACAATTACGTTGGGATAAAGTAATCAAGACTTGGAAATATTAGAAGAGGCTCTATTAACATTATAACAGGGTAAAGTCCAATTTTCAGGAAAAATAAACATGAATTTGTATCATAGAGTTGCCAATTTATTATGCACCTAAAGTTATCAAACATCATTACATTTTCTGCTAGGCACTTTCGCAAATACCTGGTACGCAATCTGATTAGATTCCAAGACCATCTCCCACATGCAAAAGCTCACATATTAGCTATATATTATGATGGAAATATTGAATACCATGAAAACCCCTTCGAAAAACACAGTCGAAATTGAACTCGATTGAAGTGGAGAGAGAATTCGGAAATGCTGATTATATGTTTCAGTCACAGCATTACGTTTTTTTCCCCTCACTGATTCGGGTACCAGGTGAAATCGGATTTGAATTAGAGATAGGATTGGAAATCGAAAGAAGAGGATGCATATGTACCTGGTGATGGTGATGGAGTAAAGAGAATATTTGTCTAGGGTTTTTTCAAGTAGCAGAGAATAAAGAGGGTGATGAGAAAAAATTGTTGGAGATTCTTTAGAAGGAAAATTTGATCCCAATCTCTCTTAATATCGCCTCTTTCAGAATTAAGTTTGGGGTTTCGATTACTTTCTGAAAGAGAGAAACATGGACGAAAAGGAGGAGAAGATGAAACCTAAAATCGAAGGAGAAAATATAAATGTACGTTACCAAACCAAAAATGAGTTTAGTGGGGTTCGATCACGAATCCTCTGGTTATTTATTTGACAGATGTAGGCTTTCTAGTTTAGCATTATTACATCTCGTACCAGTCTTCATGTTATTATTGTGAGTTAGTTTGGAAACTTCCACGTGCTACACCAAAACCACCCAAAAGGGGACCTTTTCTTTATTATAGTAAGATTATCATGTCCACCAAAAATTCAACTTTTTTTGTGGAAATCTATCAATGAAGGTTCACCAACCTTATCTAAGTTACATCACATCAACCTTTCCACTTCAACCATTTTCCCCTGCTGCAACTCCGAGCCAGAAACATCTTAACACATATTCACTGCATGGTTGCGATGTCAACTTGGACCAGCCTTTCTATCCACATATCTACAATACAACCCCAAGGTAACAACCAACCAATTACCTTAAAACCCCAAATAACAATTTCACAAATTCTACAAACACAGGGCAATACATCCTCTATCACATCATGTTGTTTTCTACTATGGTCACTCTGGACGACCAGAAATGAACTCGTGTTCGATCAAAAACAATTCACTCATGCAGACATCCTGGCAAGATCTTTCGCACAACAACAAGAATTTGAGTGGGAAAAAAGGATTTCCCCATCAGTTCTCCCGGGAGAACCACCTCCCAGAACTGCAACAAACACAACGAGGACAACTACAACCATTCAAGTGGGTTGGTGCAATCCGGCACCAGATTGGATTAAAGTAAACACTAATGGGGCAGCTATAGGCCACCCATGTATGACAGGACCAGAGTTCATTTACAGGGACTCGAACGCGCAAACGATAATGACTCTAGCACAACCTCTAGAATTAACCACATCACTGACCATAGAGACATGGGCAATGGTTTTAGCAACAAGAACTGCGAATGAAAGAAGATGGACTAAGGTATTATTTGAGACGGATTATGAGAACCTCATACACTTCATTAAATCTCTAAAGGAATCCCCTTGGTATATTTCAGAAATGATCGCAGAAATTAAGCACCGAATGCTTCAAATTACATGTTGTACAATTCAGCACAATTATAGAGAAGGAAACCAAGCAGCAGTCGGTCTAGAAAATTATGCAGCAAACGGTAGCCAAGCTGGAAACTACTCAACCTCAATATGGGACCAGGCAAACCCGGATTTTCTTAACCGAATTTTATTAAGCGACCGACTCTAGGGGAGTCACCTTCCCCCGTGTAATAACAACTAAGTTGCTTTTTCTATTTTATATGCATGCTTCAAAAACAAAATATTCACCCTTCTGCACTTTCACTCTTTCCCTAAAAATCATTTCATTGAGGTACTGAACTCTCTAGAATTGTTCTCTTCCTACATAAATAAACATTTTCGCCCTCTCTGAAATCCCAAATTTAATTTTTGCTTCAGAAAAACGGATAAAGATTTTGATTTTCCAGCTGATCAAGATTTCAAAATTTATTGTTGTATTTATCAAGAGTTCAAACGATGGAGAAACCACTATTATCAGTGACATAACCTTTTTCCATATCCACCCGTTTTTCTTTCTCAAACTAAAATTCTCTTTAAACTTCAGAACTCTTCGAATCCTAATAAGCATACATACAATCGTCAAAAATTATTCAAAATCGCAAAGAAAAAACATATTAATTACTAAAAGATTATTTACAAAACAATAAGAGAAAGAATTTTGTCTCTCTTAATTTATGAATGTGTTTTTGGTGGAATGAGGAATAAGAGTTGGTAAGAGATTCAACACGTTGTTTTACGAGAATAAAAATCAAAAGTTAGTATTGGAGATTCTTAATATGGGAAGGTGATTCTTAATATAACAACAGAGAAGCAAAGGAAAAACAAGCTTGGTGCATTTCATGAATGTATCAGATATGTTCAAGGTAATCTGGAGAAGATTAAATAGTGTTATTCGGAAGAGTTCGATCATGAAGATGTAGATTTTGTGAAAATTATGGTTATCGATGGATTATTTTTGTTAGAATTTTTACAAATTGTTTCAACCAAATCAGATAATCGTCATTTATATAAAGTGATAAGGGAGAGGGAAAATAGCTTTTCGCATGTACTTATGATTGAAAACCAAATCTAATTTTTTATTCCCGTATATCTTTTTCATTTAACGACACCAAAGGAAGATGGTAAAACAATAAAAAATATTTCTTTGGATATGTTAGCGCATTGCCGATTTCTAAGAGATCCGTCGACAATTCTTAAATTGAAAGATGTCCACCAACAAATGATTTTATTTTTGACCTTTTGGCTAAATCAGTGCAAACCGACAAAGAAAATGAAGATGTTCAGAAGAAATCAATTTGGTGGTCAAAGGCTAAAATTGTACTTTTCAAGCGTATTGTTAATTGTAAAGACTTGCAGGGTGTTCTGAGAGCTACCCAACTTATAAGTTATGGAATTTATTTTGAAAGAGGTTTCGAAGATAAAAGTTTTCTCTAAATCAAATTTTCTGGAAACAAATTAGAAATTCCATGGATAAAAATTTATGATTCTACTAAGCCTATTTTCAGAAACCTTATTGCCAAAGAAAAATACGGAAGTGTCGATGGGGATTTTTATATCACTTCTTATGTCTGTTTTTTGAGCAATATTCTAGCTACTGAGAAGGATGTAGATTATTTATGTCAAAAGGGGATAATCACTAATTATTTGAGAAGTAGCGATGAGGTTTCAAAACTATTTCGAAACCTTAGTTCTGATGTATTTTTAATTAATCGGTACAAAAGTATGATGGTAGAAGTGAATGAATACTATTTGACTAGATGGAATTACTGGTACGCTTCTTTTCGAACAAATATTTCGATAGCCCTTAGATTGAATTACTTTTCCTTATCGGTTTGTTTGTTTTATTTTCCTCATAAACTAACATTGGTCTTAATTTCTACAAGTTCATAACCGACAAATGATTCTTACCCAGATAGCCACCATCATGGTCAAGGAAATGGTACAACAGGAAATGTGACATTCAAATTGTTACTTTAACTTTCTTTGATGACATTCACTTTTAGGTTAAGAAAAAACTCAGGGTTTAGTGAGTTATCTTATATTTTGGCCAAGCCTTTATGACTTTAAAAAAGGAAAAAAAAAAGACTAATTTTCACACACATAACAAGATATGTAAACATCTTATGAATACTTTCAATATTTTAAGATAAATATTTGTTTATCGTAATTTTATTTACATATGTTTTTAATACAAATGTGTTAAAATTAAACTTATCCCAATATTAAAATAACCTTTATATAAAAATATCTTTATGTGATCTCAATTATATTGTTATGGTCTTGTTAACCTATGCATGAGTGTATTAGTTATTAGGATATTAATAATATTATTTTTACATAGAAATCAGAGATACACTATTAATTAGCCTCCTGTATAAAAATGTTTCAAATTCCATTACCACCGTTCAATCTAACTTAGAAAAGGATTTTGGTTTGGTTTCTCAACTTGAGAAAAACAAAAGAGAAAACAGAATTTATACATTGACAGTGACTTGGTTACAAAGACATAAAGAATTGTACAACAAACATTGACAAATATAACACAAAGTAATACATGAAAGAAACCAAAAGCTAAACTAGGAAACCTTGGTTACGTAATTACTCCAATACTCTCCCTCGATCTAAGTGAATGATCAGTGACATTAAGCTTAGAGTGAAGATAAGAAAAATGTTGTTTGGGAAGTCGTCTGGTGAAAATGTCAGCAATTTGATCGTTGGAGCATACACAACGAACACTTAGCTTTCCACGTTGAATCATTTAATGCACAAAATGATAATCAATTTCGATGTGTTTAGTCCGGTCCTGAAGAAGGTAAGTGGCACCAAGGTTATCACACCATATAACAGGTGGAGTACAAACCGGAGCGCGCAATACTTTCAACAAGGATTCAACCCACATAGCAATAGCAAAACCTCTATACTCAGCTTCTTTGCTAGATTTCGATACGGTTTTGTGCTTTCGAGCACTCCAGGAAATAAGATTGGATCCTAAAAAAACATAGTAACCACTCGTTGAACGTCTATCAGTTGGATCCCAGCCTAATCAGCATCCATATATGCTTGAAAATTTAGTCTCGGTGAAGGAGATTTCCGAAGAGTAATGCCAAAGGTAGATGTACCTTGTAAACAACGTAAAATCAGTTTGACGGGAAGTAAATGCTTGCCGGTAGGATTTTGCATGAACTAACAGACTTTGTTAACAACAAAAGCAAGCTCCGGGCAAGTAAGCAATACATATTGTAAACCACCGACAAGGCTTCGGTAAACTGTAGGATCAGACAAAGGAGTTCCACCTGTAGGATGTATGTCTGTAGAAGTACTTAACGGGGTACTCATTGGCTTGGCACCATTCATTTTAACATGTTCTAGTAAGTCTTCAACATATCGTCGTTGAGATAGAAACAAACCATCAGAAGTACGTGTAACTTCAATACCAAGAAAAAAATGAGAGATTGCCGAGATCTTTAAGAGAAATCTATTTTTGAAGAATATCAATTAAAGATTGCAGACAAGCTAGAGTAGATCCTGTCAAAATGATAGCATCAACGTAAACAAGTAGGTAAATAATACCATCAGAGGATCGACGCATGAATAAGGAGGAGTCTGCCCGTAAAATAACAAAACCAAGATTTTGAAGAAAAACACTCAATCGAGTATACCATGCCCTGGGTGCTTGTTTTAGGCCGTATAAGGATTTATGAAATCGACATACATGATCAGGATATTGAGGATCGGTATACCCTGGGGGATGCTTCATATAAACTTATTCGGTAAGTACACCGTTTAGAAAAGCATTTTGAATATCAAGTTGCCAAATAGGCCAAGAGGGCGTAAGCGACAATGTTAGAACAACGCGTATGGTACATTGCTTAATAACGGGACTAAAGGTTTCCCTTAGTCAATGCCTTGTTGTTGATTAAATCCCTTTGCTACGAGACGTGCTTTGTAAACACTCGACAGTTCCATCAACATTTCGTTTTATACGAAACACCAACTTACAACCCACCAAGTTCATGCCCAAGTACCATTTTTCATGAGAGAGTGATACTGGTCATCCATAGCCTTACACTATTTAGGATCGCGCTTTGCCTGTGAATAACAAGTAGGCTCAAACAAAGAATCAATGATATTTGTATGTTTAGATGCTAACAATACCTTCTTTGGCATGATACCATCTTTTCCTATAGTGACCATAGGATGATCATTACGAGTGACTTGGTTAGGAAAAGAAACGGTAGAAGGATCAGGATTAAGAACTGTTGGAAGTTGACTTATAGGTGATGTCAGAACTGTAGGTATAAGAGAACTAAGTGGATTTGGTATGGAAGAATGGTGTGAGGTGGCCTCTACGGATTGGATGGAGTTTGGGACTGAATATGGTGTTACTGAGGTCGATGATGAACTTGAGTTTAAGGTGCTAACAGGTGAAAAGCTTGGGATTTAAAGTGGTGGTAATAAGGACGAATTTGGACTTAATTCAGAGGTACTAACAGGAGGGGGGATAGAGGGTGCAACGGAAATAGGTTATGGCGAGGATGAAATAGATGATACGGGAATAAAAGATGGATAAGAGTACCACTGTCGGAGCCGGCAGAGGGGATAGTACCTGTTAGAGCACTGCTCGGTCGAACTCGCAAGCGTTGCTATCTCAAGCTTGTTTGTTAATATTAGTGATCAAAACTATAAGTCTTGATTTCTAGTCTACTTATAGTGATGTCTCGGACTAGGATATATAGATTGTGTAGTTGAGAATTAGACTTCACGGCGTTCATCAATTGAAGACGAAGAACTACTAAGGAGAGATTGTGGAACTTCATCAATAAAAGGTGTGTGGAGACTAAAACTCATATATCACTTGGAAAGTCTATTTTTACTATATCTCATATATTGAGACAAAAGTCGTATTACTATATAGTTGTCAATTATACACATTTGAGATTTCGAGATGAGTTTAACTCCCTTACATATTTCTCGAAATATGTATTGGTAAGCTTTCGCTTCAACCAAGTTCATCTTATATTCTTGACGAAAGTGAAAAGATGATCATGTGAAAATCACCGAGTAACATCTTAGGTGGTTTGTATGATACAATCATTTGGTGTATACTTGAAATGTTTCGTTATGATTATTTCAATAACTTGAAAATTGCTTTGATGCTAATACTGTGTGAAAACGGCTATTGTCATCCTCTAAGAAAGTTTCAATGATTGAAATAGAGTTTAGAATACTTAACCATCATTGGATTATAAACATAGTGTGCATTTTTGCATGTATGTGATCCATGACTGGAACTAAAATATGCATACCCATATGCGTACTTGTAGTTGTGAAACTCCGTGTACCAAGTACACATACCGGTATGCATACTTGCGTAAGGTATAGGTCCGAGAACTTCTGCTGGGTTTTGGAAATGTACTTAAGTATGCGTACCTGATCGCATACTAGTGAACCCAAACTCAGGCCGTCTACTTAGGTATGCCTACCCGTATGCATATTTGAGTGGTTAAAGTTCTAAAATCGGTTGGCTCATGAACTAATACATTTATATATTAAGGAATACATTCCTTACAAACCGTGGCTATAATGTTCATGAATTGATTCGAGTGAATCAAACCGATTTTGCTTCAATTGTGTTCTTCTATACTTCTATGACAATATAGAAATTGAACAACTCTTTAACTAGTTTCATTTGAGTCATTTGAACTAGTTGTGGTTAAGATATGAATATGGTTGATATGAGAGTGTTGAGCCAACATGGTGTACACGTTTAGGTGCAATTACTCAAACCTAAATGAGGGTACATTTCATTTGTGTATAACAAGCTAAGTTCGATCTAACAGTTGAAAGATATTAGCTTGAATCTAATCAGGTTTTCATCTAACGGTGAATATTGAATGCTTTGTTACCAAGGTAACTTAGATTATAAACCCTGATTTGAAAACTATATAAAGGAGAACTCTACCAAATGGGAAACCTAATCCCCACACCTCCTATGTGATACTAGTTGTATAACCTAGAGTCAATTCTCCTTTAACCTTAGGTTTTTCACGAAATCCTATAGGTTAACGTCTTAAAGACTTAATTGGGATTGTGAATCCATACCCAATTATTTTCTCTGTAGTTGCATGTTCTGATCTTACTTCTTCTATCGTGATTGAGTATTATCTTTGCTAAGATTTGCTTGAGATTTATCTCCGGTAGGTAAGATTAAAACTAGTCACAAACATCTTCATCTCATTGTTTGTGATTCCACAATATCTTGTTTCGCTACCATACGATTAAAATTATTGTGAGGTGATTGATAATCTAGGTTGTTCTTCGGGAATATAAGTCTGGTTTATCAATTGGTTCATGTGCACCTTGATTTATCAAAATATAGAACAAAACTCGTAGGTATTTCTGTGGGAGACGGATTTATCTATTCCAATAGACTTTTCTGTGTGTGACAGATTTATTTATCAATTCTTAGACTTTGGGTCGTGGGTGAGATCAGCTAAGGGAATCAAGTGCGTAGTATCCTGCTGAGATTAGAGACGTAAGAATCTCGACTGTACCTTGAATCAGTGTGATATTGATTAGGTTTCAACTACATTCCAGTCCGAAGTTCATTGGTAGTAGGCTAGTGTGTTTAGCGGCTTAATACAATGTGGTGTTCAAATCTGGACTAGGTCCCGGGGTTTTTCTGCATTTGCGGTTTTCCTCATTAACAAAATTCTGGTATCTGTATTATTTCTTTTCCGCATTATATTTTGTTATATAATTGAAATATCACAGGTTGTGCGTCGAATCGATCAATTGGTAAATCCAACCTTTGGTTGTTGATTGAAATCGATTGATCCTTGAACATTGGTATTTGGTGCCGTTCAAGTTATATCTTTTATATTCAATGGGGCTCGCAAATTCCTATTTGCTGATTACAGATTGAATTGAGAGATAGAGATATAAAACTCTTTGATATACTTTTCTCTAGATTGAGTCTACTGTCTAGTTGATTCTTTTGAAAGTATATTGGAGTTTGTCTATTCAGATTGCCAAACGAAATATTGGGTGTAGTTGTTAGACCCCCACTTTTTCAATTGGTATCAGAGCAGGAGTGTTATCAAAAGTGTTATAAGTCTGTGTTTGTAGCGATCTGAATATGGACAGAAGTGTTATCTCCATAAACGTATTACCACCAGTCTTCGATGACTCAAATTACTTATGGTGGAAAATTCCTATGCGTGCCTTTCTTCAAGCGCGTGATTTTCAATCATGGGTTTATGTTTTTAATGGATATAATCCTCCGGTTGTTGCAGAAGGCGATGCAACTTTTCCAAAGGATATTGGTGCATATGAAACTGTCAAGATTCTCGCTGCAAAGCAAAATTCCGACGGGTTAATTGTTATTATCCATGACATTACCCCAGATCTTCGGCACCACTTGACTACGTGCACTCGATCTAAAGATGCTTGGGATATCTTAGAAACCGTATTTGAAGGGAATACCTGTGAAAAGGAAGCTAAGATGCAAAACCTAAATTCTGATTGGAAAACCTTCGTATGGCAGATGAAAATTCATTTGATGAGTTTAATCACAAAGTGTCTGAAATTGTTAATGCATCTTTTGCATTGGGTAAGACTATTCCTGAAAAGGACATTGTGATGAAAATTCTCAGATCACTGTCATCTAGATACGATTCTAAGAAGCATGCCAACATTGAGGGAAATAACCTTGATACTCTTTCCAGAAATTCTCTTGTAGGAAAGTTAAAATTACTTGATCATGATCAGAATACAGGCAGAACGTCTGCTTTCAATGCAGTGACCATTATAAGTGAAGCTTCTAACTTGTCATGGGATGATGAGTGTTGTTCTAATAAATCCGATCCTAACAGATCGTTGATTACACAAAAGATCAAGTATATTGTGAAGAAAAACAAGAGATCCGAGAGACTGCCTTCTCTCTCTGATGATTCAGTTCAAGAAGAAATATCTCAATATGTCAATGATATACATACTCCTGAAGTATGTTCAGGATTTTCAGCCCTCTCGGCAGAAGTCCCCATTAACTCAAATTCTGGTTCGGAATGTGAGTCTGACACTGAGATTTTAGATTTCTTGGATAACAGTGAAGAAATTCACAAGGAAAATCTTCAACTAAAAGTGTTGTTGGAAAAACTTGAATCATCACTTCAGGTGAAATCTCTTGAGATTGACTGTCTTAATGATGAATTCACCAGAACCCTATCTCTGAAAGAAAAATAGATTAATTCTCTCAAGTGTAACCTGCAAAGGTTGACAGGAAGCTCCGACAAAATTTCAGCAATGTTATTTTGTCAAAAGGATTTTGGAAACACAAAAGGTTTAGGGTTCAAAAATAATACTATGAGCACAATCAATTCATTTGTTCCGGCCGGTTCTGGAACAACTAACTTTGTAAGTTGTGATAAACAGGAGTCATCTCTACAAAGAAAAAACTCCTCACTGTTTTGCTCTTTTTGTGGAAGTGCAAGTCATGTTCAAAGTAAGTGTTGGAAATTCAAGAGGAACAACAAAAGAATTACCAAACTTCGAAATGACATGCAACGGATGAGTCTGACTCTGGAGAACCAGCAAACGTATGAGTACAAGAAGAGGATGTTTAAAAGAATCAGAGTCAGACGAGGTAAGCCTGTTTATCCAACAAGCCTTGATATGTCATCTTGTGACAAAAGAAGTGAACATTTCGTTCACTTCATTATTATCTAATCTTAGTAATGTGATGAATGCTTATTGTTGACTTGGAATAAGGATCACATTAAGGTTGCTCAAGTCCTGTAAAATATGTTGGTTATTTCTTGTTATTCTATTTATGACTAAAAGTTATTTTGAGCAAGTGAATATTTTGTTATTAAGATAGATAATGAAACGTATACCGTGGAGACTTTTTCAAAGTTTCTTTAGGGTTAGTTTTCCTAATAAGTCTATTTATGTTCATTTTGTGATCAGAATTGTACTTCACTTTTTTTTTTCTGAAAGATACAGTCTCATGGCACCTATAACTAGAGGTACTACAAAAAGAGATGCAGTAGAAGCTGTCAATGTGTATCTATGTGAAAGAATCATGTCCTCAAGAAAGAGAAAGGTGAAGGCTACGGTTAGTGATTCAGGTTCCTCCTATGCCTTTTGTCTGTTTGTCATTATGATAATAACTTCAGGGATATGGTGAAAGATTTCATCAGAAAAAGAAATAATTTAAAATCTCAAAGCGTTTCATCTTTGGAAGAAATATCTCACTATGAACAAATATTTTCTCTAACAAAGAACACTGAGCGGACTGAAAAGAGAACTTAGTGAGTTAACTGATATCTCTGAAGATCCGGAGGAATTGAATGATCCCATTATCAATGGGTTTTTCAATAATGAAAAGAAAATCTTAGTAGATGCCATGAGAAAGCTCTACAATGTCTAGGAAACTTTTTATGAGAATTTATTCTTGTGTTTTTAAGAAGAATAACTAGGGTTTGGAATAGACATTATTGTGAATACACATAGCTATTGCCAACGTTTTCATCTTGCAATGTTTTTAGATTTATTTATTTAAATTCTAAGTTATTTGGAAGATGATTTTTGTAGTATTAATCTTTATGGTTTTA
This sequence comes from Papaver somniferum, assembly GCF_003573695.1. Lineage (NCBI taxonomy): Eukaryota > Viridiplantae > Streptophyta > Magnoliopsida > Ranunculales > Papaveraceae > Papaver > Papaver somniferum. The sequence continues at coordinate 39,840,457 of NC_039358.1, forward strand.
TATATTGCAAATTGTTATGGGATATGTTGTTTACGTCCGTAAACCTTGACTGTCCCATACTTGTTCAAAAGTTAACTCTATTATATGTCGGTATGAAAGTATTGATAAAAGATAGAATGAACTTTTGATTACAAAAGTTAAGCCTTTTATGTCATTATGCAAATATTGATGGAGGAAATGATGAACTTTTGTTCACAAAGATTAAGTCTATTATATGTCATTGTGCAAATAGTGATGAAAAATAAAATGATTCTTTGATTATTTTGCAGTATTGGTCTTTTCATGATCCACATCTTTGTGTATGTACTTTGTTGCTCCGTAAGTTCTCTTATGTTGAGCATGACCAATTGAATTGATCATTTTCCTTGTGGTTAATTCAATTGAGATTTTTGGATACAAATTCATGTTTCATGTGATTTGTTAATGTCCAAAGAAATCCTTCTTTTCTTGTAAAAGTAAGGTCGCTCTTGTTGTTCTTTCGGGAATGACATTTTATGGGGGAGAGTTCTTAATTGAACTTGTGCTTAATTTCCAAATCTTTATGGGGAGTACGGCTGTGGAATATTGTAGGAGTTATCTTGTATCTTTATAAATTCCGTGATGAATACACTAAGTTTCGACTATGTGAAATCATCGAAACAAGTTGGTATGTTTTTCTTTTTTGGTCATGAAGTATCCATATGAAAATTTCACGAGGATCCCACTAGTTTCGTACCTTTGTCAATTTATATTGACAAAAAGGGGGAGAATTAATGTGTAGTTAACACTACAAATACATATGGTTTACGGGTCATTATGTAAGGGGGAGTTTGAGATGAAGTATTGACCGAGGGGGAGTGACACATATCACCATAGTATTGTTGTCAAAGTTGTGATACAATTGAACTTTGATGATGAGCAATGATACTATGACATTGTATAACAATGATCGAGAGCAACTGTTTTCTCATTGTTATTTCTACGGATCTTCAACAACTATGATGCTGAATTGAACTCCTTTGGAATCATTGGAGTACTTGGAAGTGACGAAGATTTCGAGTAATGTTGAAGAACCAAGGAGATCAAGCATTTGGATGAGAAGCTGCAAAGTTTATTTATTTTGTAATCAATATGTATTGATAGTTTTGTCACTAAAATTGACAAAGGGGGAGATTGTTAGAGCATTGCTCGGTCGAACTCGCAAGCATTGTTATTTCAAGCTTGTTTGTCAATGTTAGTGATCAAAACTATAAGTCTTGATTTCTAATCTACTTATAGTGATGTCTCGGACTAGGATAGATTGTGTAGTTGAGCATTAGACTTCACGACGTTCATCAATTGAAGACGAAGAACTACTAAGGAGAGATTGTGGAACTTCATCAACAAAAGGTATGTGGAGACTAAAACTCATGTATCACTTGGAAAGTCTATTCTACTCTATATCCTATATTGACACAAAAGTCGTATTACTATATAGTTGTTTCGCTTCAACCAAGTTCATCTTATATTCTTGACGAAAGTCAAAAGATGATCATGTGAAAATTGCCGAGTAACATCTTAAATGGTTTTTGTGATACAATCATTTGGTGTAGATTTGAAATGTTTCTTTGTGATTATTTCAATAACTTGAAAATTGTTTTGATGCTAATAGTGTGTGAAAACGGCTATTGTCATCCTCTAAGAAAATTTCAATGAAAATAAAGTTTAAAATAATTAACCATCATTAGATTGTAAACATAGTGTGCATTCTTGCATGTATGTGATCCATGATCGGAACTATAGTATGCATACCCGTATGCGTACTTGTAGTTGTGAAATTCCGTATACCAAGTACATATACCGGTGCGCATACTTGTGTAAGGTATAGGTCCGGGAATTTCTGCTGGGTTTTTAAAAATGTACTTAAGTATGGGTACCCGTTCGCATACTGGCGAACCCAAACTCAGACCGACTACTTAGGTATGCGTACCCATATGCAAACTTGAGTGGTTAAAGTTTTAAAATCGGATGGCTCACGAACTAATACATTTATATATTAAGGAATACATTCCTTGCAAACCGTGTATATAATGTTCATCAATTGATTTTAGTGAATCAAACAGATTTTGCTTCAATTGTGTTCGTGTATACTTCTATGAGAATATAGAAATTGAACAACTCTTTAACTAGTTTCATTTGAGTCATTTGAACTAGTTGTGTTTAAGATGAATGCGGTTGATATGAGAGTGTTCATATAGCTAACCTTGGTTAACTACTGTTGAGCCAACATGATGTACACGTTTAGGTACGGTTACTCAAACCTAAATGAGGGTACATTTCATTTTTGTATAACATGCTAAGTTCGATCTAATGGTTGGAAGATATTAGCTTGAATCTAATGAGGTTTTTATCTAACGGTGAATATTGGATGCTTTGTTACCAAGGTAACTTAGATTACAAACCCTTATTTGAAAACTATATAAAGGTGAACTCTAGCAACTGGGAAATCTAATCCCCACACCTTGTGTGTGATACTAGTTGTATAATGTAGAGTGGATTCTCCTTTAACCTTAGGCTTTTCATGAAACCCTGTAGGTTAACGACTTAAAGACTTCATTGGGATTGTGAAGCCAGATCCAACTATTTTCTCTGTAGTTGCGTGTTCTGATCTTATTTCTTCTATCGTGATTGAGTATTATTTTTGCTAAGATTTGCTTGAGATTTATCTCCGATAGGTAAGATTAAAAGTAGTCACAAATATCTTCGTCTCATCGTTTGTGATTCCACAAAATCTTGTTTCACTACCATACGATTAATATTATTGTGAGGTAATTGATAATACTAGGTTGTTCTTCGGGAATATAAGTCTGGTTTGTCAATTGGTTCATGTGCACCTTGATTTATCAAAAGACGGAACAAAACTCGTAGGTATTTCTGTGGGAGACATATTTATCTATTCCAATAGACTTTTCTGCGTGAGAAAGATTTGTTTATCAAGTCTTCGACTTTGGGTCGTAGCAACTCTTGGTTGTGCGTGAGATCAGCTAAGGGAATCAAGTGCGTAGTATCCTACTGGGATCAGAGACGCAAGGAGCACGACTGTACCTTGAAGCAGTGTGAAATTGATTAGGGTTCAACTACATTCCATTCCGAAGTTCATTGGTAGTGGTCTAGTGTCTGTAGCGGCTTAATACATTGTGGTGTTCAAATATGGACTAGGTCCCGGGGTTTTTCTGCATTTGCGGTTTTCCTCGTTAAAAATATTCTGGTGTCTATGTTATTTATTTTCCGCAATATTTTGTTATATAATTGAAATATCACAGGTTGTGCGTTGAATCGATCAATTGGTAAATCCAACCTTTGGTTGTTGATTGAAATTGATCGATCCTTGAACATTGGTCTTTGGTACCGTTCAAGTTATTTCTCTTATATTCAATCGGGCTCGCAAATTCCTATTTGCTGATTGCGGATTGAATTGAGAGATAGGGATATAAAGCTCTTTGATATACTTTTCTCTAGATTGAGTCTAACTGTCTAGTTGATTCTCTTGAAAGTATATTGGAGTTTGTCTATTCAGATTTCCAAACGAAATATTGGGTGTGGTTGTTAGACCGCCGCTTTTTCAGTACCAAAGGGTTAGCTGCAAATGGAAAAACAGACTTATCAAAAACGACATGTCGCGACCAATAAACGCGAGCCGATGGAACGTGAAAACATTTATAACCTTTATGGATTGCAAAATACCCAAAAGACACACATGGAGACGACTGCGATTCTAGTTTATTAGACAGATAACCCCTAAGGTGAGGAAAACATAAGCAACCAAAAGTTCGAAGAGATAACATATATGGAACCTTGTTAAATAACAATTCATAAGGGGATTTGTTTCCTGTATGAACCGAAGGAACACGGTTCATGAGAAACGTGGAAGTAGAAAAAACATCGTACAAAAAGCTAGGGGGAATTGAAGCCATCGAGAAAATTGTTAAACCTGTTTCAACAATGTGACGGTGTCGTCTGTCAACAATTGTTAACCATAACAGTAACACCCGCTTGTATCCGTCCGGGTTTGAATCGATGAAACATGATCCACAACCCTTGAAGAACATTTTTTTTAATACTCTGAAGACTGCAGCTAGAAGAAGGTTGCAATGAAACTCTATCAACTGGAAAACAATGAACTCGCTGGATAAATCGTCGGAACTCCTGTACCTGCCGGAGAAAATCAAAATCAAACTCGGAGCCGCTGTCGAACAGATCGTGACCCAAACTTAAGAACCCCATTACAGAGATGAACACATGATCCACAAGAGAAAGTAACAGAGCAGGCCAAATAAACATAAAGTTAAACCTAAAAGCCGAGGAAGTTACTGATGCCGAGATTTGAAGGTAGATGAGAGCTGAAGTTGATGGTAAGCCTTGGTTTCTTCTCTTAAACAGATCACAAACCAAGCTTACACAGACAACAAGAGATCCTAACAAGCAAAACCAAAATCGCATAGAACAAACCCTAAAAAAAAGCATAAACGAAAACAAATACAAAAGGAATAAAAATGACATCACTAATTAAACGAAAACCAGGCCTATCAAACGAGAGACATGGCTGCTCAGATCTGTTCCAGAGGAGCCGATCTGAGCAGGAGGCGGCAAGGGAAGAAGGTTTTTCGTTTAGGAAGAGAGGAAGGAGAGAGGAGGAAAGAGAGAGGAGGAGGAAAGGGAGAGGAGAATTGAGAAGCCCTTTCACTCTTAATGTCACTGATTAGACTTACTTTTCTGCCATCAACTTATCTTTGTTTGGCTAGAATTCATGAGAGGGGTAGAGAGAGACGTGACTCTTGTGTGGTCAGAAAAATGACGAACAACAATAAAAAAAAAATCAGCTTCTGCAAATGCCTGTAAAGGGACATTACTGGAAAATATAACTATAAATATTAAAAAAAGGTAATTAAAATTTTAATTACTGTTTTCGAAATAAAATTTACATTTCCAACATCCAAATAGCTAATTAATGAGTTGTTAGCCTATGCACGAAGTTTCGCATTAACTAATCTTTCCTTAATTACTAAAGTTATGCTTCATTTTGGGTGTTAAAGAATGACTAACCTTGGTAAGAAATTGTTATCACATCTTCTAAATATACGATAACCCTGAATGAATCATTTACCTTGATGTGTTTTTGTTTTCTCAATCCAGCGAAGCTTTCACGAAAAACGAACAATATCAATTGGTAACTCTTCTAGCAGAGCTCTTCTGAGTAAAAATTAGCCTCTTGGGTAACTCCATTTGCAACATTAGTAATTTTTACCATATAAAAAAACAGAAACCAGAATAAAAATCAAATCACAATTGTCATGGGTGATACTTCTAAACCGTCGGCAGGAAACTAGGAATGAAAAAAAGTTGAATGCATGAGCATAAAAGAGTAGGATCCTGGCCTCAAAATAAAAATAAAAATAAAAATAAAAATATGGAGAAGTGGGGCATGGATCCCACTACCAGTGGCGGATCTATAGCCAGACTTGGGCTGGCTTAAGCCACCCCCAAACTTGGATTTTTTTTTAAAACAGGTAGTATAACTTAGCAAATTCCCATCCAAATTCGGCTAAAATTGTTACAAGCCACCCCTAGAATGCATAAACTTTTTCCAAGTTATCCCTAGTCCCAAATCCTAGTTCCACCCCTGCCCACTACCTCTGGCATGCTAAGTTAAGAGAGCACTCTACCATCTGAGCAACATTCCATGAATGGGAGTCAATCATGGTTGGATGTAACTCGTATAACCTCCTTTTTTACTGCCACAACAGTACAACACCACTAGCAGTCTAGCATGGCAATTATTACAGCGCTACAATAGTCCGTGTTTTGGAGTCCAAGTTTGTGCACGGGTTTGTATGGATTGATGTGAATCGAGTGGATATGGGTCTGTTGCTCGGATTATGGAGTCTGGGAATTTTGGCGATTGTCAATAACAAAATGGAATTGGGGTTTGCAGCTGTTTAAAGGAAAGGGAATGGTGTTGGCTGAGGTTGATTAACGGCATCAATCACTGAGATTTCATATGTTCAAAGAGATGTCGGTCAATGGAGTCCAGCCGTGTGCTTTATTCTCATGGCAGTGGAGTTCACAACAAGAGATACGAAGAGAACGGTGCATATATTCTGCTCCACCATCTTCTCCCTCCTCTTATAAAATCTTTTTTGTTCTTGTATAGTAAGCATATTTATATATGGTTCAAATTTAAATCCTGGACATCATAAATGTGACAGCAATAAAACATGAAGAAGATGAACTCCATCAGCTTACTATTATCTTGATTCTTGACTGATAGTAATAAAGAGAGAGAGGAATAGAATATTTATTGTGGGGAAACTTTTAATTTAATGGATAATAAAATCAAAATACCAAGAGTGGTTTTCGACCTAAAAATCTTCCGATTAGGAGATACGGAATGTGCACTCCGTATTTTGCATCTAATTGTAATTCCGGGGAAAATCCTGAGGCTTAATCTCCGTTTAGAGATTTCGTAACACAAACTCGTTCCATTAATTCTACCAGCAGAAATGCACCAAGAACAATGCCCCTGCTCAAAACGCTAAAATAATTCTGCATGTTGTATCCCGCCAATTTATCTGTTTCTTAAGAGATGCAATTACAATACATAGGCGAACACATATAAGGATTATCATGATGTGCTGGACGCACATATTTTTACTGACAAAACTTTAGGAATGTAACATTGAGTATCTGTCTTGGTGGAGCCTTCGATTAACACGAGCACGGGACCTGCCGAAAACACTAAAATAACATGGCTCAATTGGGGCCGTGGAAAATAACTGGGCGTCTCAACAAATTTATGCCCACTCCATTTATTTTAGGGGAGTCCAAAATGTGGTGAAAATATTATTGTGTCCTTCATTACTAATAACTCAAAGTTTTATTCACCCTTAACCCTAAGCGTTTATTTCATTTCCATCTTTTAAGAAAAAAATCGGAGCCTCTTCTCCTCCCCTCTCCCATTCTCGCAACTATCTTCTCTTTCATTAACGACACGAAGAAAAAAAAATCAGTTACAGTTAAAGGGTCGTCAATCCGAAAATCCTGAAGTCTAACGATTTTTCATATGCATAAAGAGATTCTGAAACATCGTTAGGGTATATGAGGAGGGAGATAACGACCCAAATTCTGGTTTTTCATTTTTTTTCTCTAAATTAGAGTTATTAACGTAATATAGAAACAACGACGATCCTTTGCGAACGATCCCTTTTTAAAAGTTAACGACTCTACGTGAAAACAAACAGCCTCTCTGTCACAAAAATTAAAAGGATCATCAACTTACTTTAGGAAATATTGAAAGGGTCGTCAAGTTATGCACTTCGTCCTATTCAAAGGGTCGTTAAGTCATGCTCTTCGTCCTCTTAATCCAGCACTCTCCTCCACCCAATATTCTACCACCCCATGCATGATACACGGCTTTATAATTAGGTGAAAGAACAGACAAATAAGGAATTGCCTAGATTTTGGCAGTTGACTATCAAACTTTTGAAGCCTAGCGACTGTGTTTTGAATTCGTATTTAGATAAATGAGTCGTCATTTCCAACTGGAGAGTCGTTAGCAATTATGATAGAGTCGTCATTTAAATTTTGAGGGTCGATTTATGTGTAAAATTTTTATGTGACGACCCATATTAGAGTCGTCAGGATTTATCATATTATGATGACGATTTTTCATAACCCGAAATAGTCGTCAGGATTTATTATACTATCATGACTATTTTTTATAACCTGAAAAAGTTGTCGGTACGACGACATTTCTTCATCTCTCCAAATACCCTATTTTTTCAAATTTTAATCCTAAAATCTTATTTTAATCTAACCATACTAATTAATTTAATTTTACTAATTATTAAAATTAATCATTTAAGGGCAGTTTATCCATTCAAAAAAAAAATTGGATAAGGGACAACTAAAATTAGGTTTTCATGACCTTTTTTGTCCTGTAGTTAGGGGTCCCCAATTATTTTTCCAGGGTCCCCCAATTCAGCCTTGTAAAATAATTTCACATATTATAAATTTCGTCAAATTAGTCTGATTTTTAAAAGATGTAAGCACATACTCAAACATAATTATGTGCAGATCTTCTTCAATGATTCCACCTTTTTCTACCAACTAAACCAATTATCCACCGACTCGTTAACGATGTAGTCTTTAAAAGTGATTGGGATAGGTCTGATTTGATGTTGGTATTTCCTTTAAAACCCTAATTTCATGGTGATGCAGATTTTCTAATTCAAGACTCTGTGGTCTCTTCAATAGAACTACCCTTTAATTCTGGCAATCTTTTTTAGTCTGAAGAACTTGATTTTACTGATTTGATGGTCAATTAATTGGATCTGATAAATCCTCAAAAGTGATGTTGTTTATACCCGTAGCCGAAATTTCATCATGAACCTCAACTTTCTTCTCGGTTCAGGCGTCGAGTCTTCAGCTCTAGCGGGTCCTCACTTCAAGTACCAAGGAATCACTGTTCATCCTCTCTGGTTTTGCTGTCTTCTCAGCCCCATTTAAAAATTATACTTTCTGATCAGATTATGAAGTGGCTATATGAGATTTTAACAGATAAGCCTAAACCTTGTTTTCTAGCTGTAACCAATTCCAATCCATCTTTTACAACTCCATGTTTTCCTCTTATATTTTTTCTCAGAATCAAAACCTGTGAAAGTTTTACTCAAAAATAAAATAAAATTTAATAATCAAACCCTAGGTTTTCTCCTAAAAATACTGCCTAAAACCAATCATTTCTCCCTTCCTCTTTATCCCCTCTACTTTAGTTCCTTGCCTTTTTTGTTTTCTCATTCTGTTCTGTTTCCCTTATGTTGCTTTATCTATGTCTAGCCTTTCTGCTAGAGATGTTTCTTCCTTTGGTTTTAATATTCTTAATGCTAGGAAAATTCACCTTCCTGATAATCTATGGCAGCATCAGCTGGTTAGTTGTTTTTTTACAAAAACGAACAAAATCTCTTACTTTCTAGGCAAAGCTCTTAAATATAGATGGAAACTTTCTAGTGAAATTTCTGTTGGCAAGCTTGGTAGAGGGTACTATCTGATTAAATTTGAATCTGGTAATGAAATGTTTTATGTCCTTAGGCAAGGAACTAGAGTAGTTTATGGGGATACTTTCCTCTTTCAACCTTGTGATTTTTCAGTTCTTCCTGAAACCTTTGAAATCACTTCTGAAACCTTTGAAATTTCTCTACACAAGATTTTCCCTGAACAAACTAGAATCCCTAATGTCATTCAAAACACCCAAAATTTTGGAACTCTTGTTGCTTTTGATGACCCTATTCACTACCTCAATGGTTACAACACCATGAAAATTAGGCTCAAAATAGACATTACTCAACCACTCATTTCTGGTACAATTGCACCTAATGATCGAGGGTATACCAATTGGATAGATTTTATCTATCAAGAGCTTCCAAGACTTTCTTGCAGCCATTGTCGCATGTTAGGGCACGAAAACAAGGAATACATTGAGATTTTCTTGCTCCATTTTCTAAATATGTTGCTCCAACCCCCTCCTGAAATACCTCCACAACCTGTTATTAGAGCCTTGGGACCATTTATAGAACCAGATTATGATGAAGACTACCATCAAGAAACGCTTCACAATGTTGATTTCGAAGACCCTGATCCAGATTTGAGTGATTGGGGATCAATTCCTTCTAGAACCACTGCAACCTATGATCAGGACAAGTCTACTGTCTCTTTTTTCGATGAGGAAGGTTACCAGATACCAGGATTTCACTCTGACACTTATTCAGACCAGTCAAAACCAAACTCAGAAGCAAGGATAGTGGAAGAAAACATCATCTTTGAGGACTCAAACACTTCACTAATTCCACAACTCAACCTGCTGAGATACAACAGCCTTTCAGTCCATCAATATTTCTAGTCTCAGACATTGAGGAATCTGAACTTGTATCAGATTTTGACCTTCCAAGTACAGCAATAAAAAAAATGAACCCTGAGCGACAATCCTACCTCCACAATGTAGGCATTGGCACCTCTTCAGCTCCAGATTCATCAAGAACAGTCATTGATGAAGATATTGCATAATGGATAAAGGTTTATCAGCCAACAAAAAGGTTCAAACATGACACCCTGGAACTAAAAGTTGATGCACCCTCTATCAATTCCATCATCGACACACTCAGTTCGACTTCTATTGAAGAATGCTTTATAAAGTTACCCTCTACTGCACCACCATAAGACCCGTAAATTGATAACACCAACATTCACCCAATTCAGACTAAATCGATGCAACAAAGGCACATTCAAGGGCCGGTGGATATATCTCTAGATACCTCTATTTTTTGGTTCACTCTGTTTATAATCATCCGCCGAATGTTTGTTTAATATGCTTGTTTAATATGTGTGCTTGTTTCTGATTAGTTATCTAGGTAGAGCTGGTGGTCTCCACCTTTTTTGGTTGCTCAGTATAAATATCAATGTTCATATGTTCAAATCTGCTTCTTTTTAGTATAATTTGGTTAAAACAAGGATCCCGATCCTTCACTAGCTTAGTTTACTAGCTTGTTAAATATCTGTATGCTTTCCATATTTCTCTGATCTTCATAATTTTCTTGATTAGTCTGATAAGTTCTGTCTTTGAGCCTTATAGTCTACATCTTCCTTTATCCTTCCTAGCTTAGTTGATAACTTGGACTGTACCTGTGTGCTAACACTCCTTTTTTTCGGTTACTAATTCTGTATGCTCACCCTACTCTTATTTATTCTGATTGAATTTTCCTTGTTTAATGGTCTAAAATATACAGTCATTACTTTATGCATAACTACTCTCTTATAAACAGTACCCCTGTATTCTTGTTTGTCTTATTGTCTGTCATTTGGTTTGATCTTCTTACACTGTTCTATTCTGTTTAAATCCAGTCCTCTTATTCTGTTAAGTTTTATCTCGATTGTTTTTGGTACCTTTCACTTCTGATTGCTTAACCTTTATGTGAAATAAAAATCTGTTATTACCTATTTTCTCCTCATAGTTTACATTCTAGTAACCTCTGAAACAAATTCTGTCTTATAGCTTCGTCCTTCGGTCTTCTTTAATTACCTTTTATGCATTTTTCTTACCTGCAGTTTGATTCTGGGTACTGCCTTATTTTGCTTCCATCTCTAGTGTAATCGACTCAATTATAGCTTTTTGTATGCTCCCTGCAATTTCAATCTAAATATGTATATTGTGATTATTGGCATCTAGTTTAACTCAATAAAAATATCTTGAATTTGATCTGGTCTCTAATTATCCATATCAGTTCTTGTCTTGCATCCTTGATCACTGCATTTTAAGTCTAACTTGTGTTATGATACTAAATGCAACTTGTTCTTAACATCTACCCATCTCTTGCAAGCTTTGTCAGAAATCTAACTTTATAAGTCTTCTTTTTTATCATAAATTTAGATTTTCTTTAGACTGTCTTTTGGAATAGCTCAATAATTCCTTTTTTTGTTTATAATTGATTGCATCTTCTTTGTAACTGTTTTCTTTGCAGTCCCATTCTAAGCTTTCAAGTCTGAATGCAAAAAACTTAATCTTATAAGTCTTCTTATTTCTTACATAATCATAGATTGTCCTTTCCCCTTAAGCTATGATGTTATTCTTAACAGACCTCAGCTGAGTTCTCAGCTTCTTAAACTCAATCTTTGTTGCAAATTTGAACCTTGCTGGTTTTAGCAATTCCTCAAATCTTATGTACCTTGACTTGTTTCATCATCTTGTAATTATAGATTTCTCAAAATCTTTGTTTTTGCATGTTTTTTTATAGCCTTAAAACACTTTCGATTTGCACAGCTCCTTCATTTTTATGCACAATAATCTCTGTTGAATGTTATAAATTTCCTACTCTAACCATTTCTTATCTTAATTCTACAAATATCCTCTATTCTCATTAAGCCCAATTAAACCAATTCTACCATTTCCTCAAATCCCATTTGAACCTTCCTCATAACCGAACCTAAACTTCTTCTTTCTTCTCAACTGCATAGCCCGTTTAAACTAATTTTCCCTTTTCACTATGAATATTATTTCATGGAATTGTCAAGGCATAAACCTCCCACCCTCAATTCATCATTTTAAAGGACTAGTTACTCTTCACAAGCCTAGCATCATATTTCTCTCTGAAACTCTAGCTAACGATCAACACATAAGAAGATTAACACAATCCCTTCAATTCAATAACTACTTCAACATACCCAAAATTGGAAGACGGGGAGGACTATCCCTAATGTGGGAGGTTAACCTAAACATCCAAATATTAATACATTCTCAAAACTTCATCCACACAAAGGTTACACCACCACTTCCAGAACAACCAAGGTTCTTCACGGGTATCTATGGCCCTTCACATCCAGATATAAGGAAAAATATGTGGCAAGATTTTCCAACAATATTCAGCAATATCAATCCATCCACACCATGGATATTAATAGGAGATTTCAACGACGTTTTAAACCAATCCGAAAAAAAAGGAGGAAGACAAGTGACATATGATCAATCTCAACCGCTTCTCACTATGATGGACCAGATGGGTTTTATAGATTTAGGATTCCGAGGAGATCCATACACTTGGAAAAACAACCAATTAGGGCAAGATAATATCCTAGAAAGATTAGATAGGGCTCTAGGAAACCAACTATGGCGAACGGCAAACCCCCATGCGGCAGTTACTCACCTTCCAAGAATAGCATCTGATCATGCCCCAATACTTCTTCAGAAAAAAGCAATGGATTGGCAAGGAACAAAAAACTACAAATTCGAATACCTCTGGCTCTCTCATCCCCAACTTAAGCAAATAGCCGAATCATCATGGGAACAACAACAAGATAATGAACCTAAACTCAACCTCCAGCTAAAGCTCATTACAACAGGACAAACTCTCTTAGAATGGAACAAAGAAACCTTTGGCCACCTACCAACGAAGATCAAGAAATCGACAGCCAAGATAAAGAACTCCAAACACCAATGTGTATCCCAAACATGCTCAGATCTAGAACATTGGTTAATTCAAGAAAAACAGCTGAGAATAGAACATGAAGAACTATTACAATGTCATGCAACATACTGGCAACAAAGATCTAGAATTCAATGGCTTCAATCAGGCGATCTCAACACAACCTTTTACCATACTAAAGCTACCATCCACAGAGCTTGCAACAATATTCAACAACTACAAGACACACAAAACAACTGGATTAGCAAAAAAGAAGACGTTGTTCAACTCATTTTTGATCACTATCCTCAGCAATATATGGTCCCACCTATAGAAATAAATGAAGATCTTTTTGCAAACATCAGACCAAGGTTGAATCCTAGACAATCAGACCAACTTACGAAGGAAGTAACTACAGAAGAAATCAAGCAAGCACTTTTATCCATAAATTCTGAAAGTGCTCCGGGTCCGGATGGCTATACAAGTAAGTTCTTTAAAGTTTTCTTGGAAACAACCCACCCTCAATTGATAGCAATGGTTAGAACTTTCTTTAATAATCTTAATATGCACCCTCTCATGAATCACACAAACATAACACTAATACCTAAAGTAGACCACCCTTCAAAACCTTCACAATACAGACTCATAGGACTCTGTAACATCACATATAAAATCATCTCAAAAATATTAGTCAACCGAATTATACCTATTCTCCCCTTTCTAATAAGCCCTTTCTAATAAGCCCTTTCCAGAGCGCTTTTGTTCCACAAAGAACAATTCACGACAATATAACGATTGCTGGGGAACTCTTCCATAATATCAGAACCTCAAAACCCACCAAAGATCCAAAAATATCTCTAAAATTAGACATCCAAAAAGCTATGACAGCCTAGATTGGTGATTCATCAAAATTTCATTTACAAAACTTGGATTCCCATTAGCCTTTATAGACTACATTATGCTATGCGTCACAACAATTACTTACTCCATCAAAATAAATGGTACACCCCATGGATACATTACACCAAGTAGAGGTATTAGACAAGGAGACTCACTTTCGTCCTATATTTTATATCATATGTGCTGAAATCCTATCTACAAATCTGGGAAACTTTAAAAACCAAAAATTAGTTCCAAGACTTAACATATCACAAAAAGCACTCCCCATAATTCATCTAATGTATGCGGATGATCTTCTGATCACGTATAAAGCATCAGATCAGAGTAACCAACAACTTAAAACCCATCTCCAAGCCTTTCTTCCGCAGGGCAAGTAATTAATACTACCAAATCAGTAATCATCCATCACCCTAATTTAGACCCAATCAAAATAAATGATCTTCGACAATTCTTTAATATGCCAACCTCTTCAAAACCTCCAACCTATCTAGGCATACAGTTTAAACAGGGAAGAGCATCAAATTGAACTTTCACTCCCCTTATACAAAGATTAGCCAGAAAAGCAAAAGGATGGATGACAAAATGCCTAACGCCAGCAGGAAGACTCGTTCTCATCAAAACCTCCCTAACCCCAACCTCAAATCACATAATGCAAACACAAAACCTACCCATAAATATACACAAACAAATAGATCGTATAACCAGGAATTTTTTCTGGGGATATGACTCAACAACCAAAAAACTACACCCCATAGGATGGGATAAAGCAACAAAACCAATAGCCGAAGGAGGACTAGAAATAAGAAAAAGCGCTGATCATAATAAAGAACTTCTCATGAAGAGAATTTGGAATTTTGCATGAACATCCTAACTCTATATGCGGAAGTCTATTCAACCAAACATGAAACTATTCAACCAAAATCTGGGAGCAGGCAATCCCATCTTTTATCAGTCACATTTTATTTCAAGACTCTGTGGGTACCACATACCCACGACAAATTATAATCTAAGCTTTCTATAATAAGTATATGCTTCAAAAAAAAAAAAAAAAAATTATGTGCAAGCACAAACAGAGTCCGGAGTATTCTAAACGAAGCTTCGCATATTTCTGTAAGGTGTAAGAACCGATCACAGATATTAATAAGGTTTCAAATACAAATAAGCAACGGAAAATATTATAATGCTCGTGCAACCAGCATTACTGGTAGTTCTCAACATAGCATGAACTAAGCTGACCCGGTAGGTAATTTGCCACAATCATAACGTAGAAAACCACCGAGTCGGGGATACATAATCTTATAAAATACCGTATCACGGAGAAACTTCATCAACCATCCAACTCCTCTCAAGGAAGATCCTATACCACCACCGCCACTTTGTTGCACCCAACCAGAAAGATACGAAGTTATGATTAAACCAGTTGTTCTCCATCTCCTCTCTTTAACATACATTTGTATCTCAACCTCCAAGTCTTCTTGTGATATCATTCCACCATTTCTGAGATACGAGTTTCCAATATGGCGACCTAATATCACAGCATCTTCTAGTGCTGAACCACCACCTTGACCAAGATCCGGTGTCATTGGGTGCATAGCATCACCTGCTACAGTTACAGTACCATCCGATACACGTCCGAATATAAGATCCCATGGGTATCTAAATAGTAATGGTTCCCAAGATATATTTTGCATATCAGATCGTTGTATCACATCTTTTACCAGTTGTGGGAAACCAGAAGCACTCTCTAATATTGTCTTTTGTATGGCTCTTGGGTCTTCTTTTGGCATTTCTTCATCTAGTAAATAAAAGTATTGCATCAATGTAATGTTCCCAGTACCAAGATAGATGTTGTTTGTAGGTATATGAAGTCACATGAATTTCACTTGACTTCTAAAAATCTGGCGAGCAGAGAGATATTAAAGACGGAAGATCTAATTTCATACCTTTACTAGGAATGGATTGATAAGACATGAACCAGTAGACATCTGCATCAGTAATAGGAATAATGCCAAATCTGCTACCTTTATCAACAAAATTTTGAACTTCATGATTCAATCCATGGCCTTCAGGAAACACTCCTAATCCACGCACAGCACATCGTCCTGAATTAACCACATCTTTAAGTCCTAGCCACTTTGCCACCAATGAGTGCACCCCATCACATCCTATTAAAACCTGCCAAACAAATCCAAATCCAACACAAATAGAAGCTTATTGGTGTCAACTAGTACTTACCAAAACTATGCTTTATTTTGGGTGTTAGAATGACTAACCTTTGTATGAATTGTTGTCCCGTCTTCCAACTGTATGACCACCCCGAATAAATCATTCTCTTGAGGTGTTTTTGTTTTCTCAATTGAGCGAAGCTTTGAAGAAAAACGAACTGTCTCGGTTGGTAATTCCTCCAGTAAAGCTTCAAGTAAGGCTCTTCTATGTATAGTTCTAGGTCCAATTTCGAGAGACTCCTCCCTACATTTACCAATCACAACTTTTACAAGGTAGCAAAAGACAATATATATATATGAGTGCAGGAATTGGACTAGCATACCCTGGTTTCTGGAAACTAGTCTCTTGGGTAACTCCATTTGCAACATTGATAACTTTTGCTCTAAAAATCAAAATAAAAATAAGAATCAAATCATTTGCATAACAACATCAAAAGCTAATTCGTAGGAAATAAAGAGGGTTTGAATGAATTACATACCTTTCATAAGGTTTGTACAAAGAAGTAAGTTTGTGAGCAACACCAAGTGATTCAAGAGCAATCCAAGCATTTGAGAATAAAGCTATAGCAACACCAGTGACTCTAAGCTCACTTGATCTCTCCAACACTAAACTTTTAACGCCAACTCTCTTTAGTGCTAATGCTGTTGCTAAACCTGCAATTCCACCTCCAACTATCACTACTTCCTCTTTCATTACTGAATTTTCCATCTCTCACTGGTGATCTTGATAATTGGATGAATTTAGTGGAGGCCAGTGTTCGACAGCCGTCAATAATTAGTCAAATAAAGATAAAGTAGTAGTACAGTATTCTGGATTAATGGACTGATTTTTGAATCAGTAAAAAAAATTTGGATCAAATAAAAACATGAAACAAACAAAAAACAGAATGGAGAAGTGGGGCATCGATCCCCATACCTCTCGCATGCTAAGCGAGCGCTCTACCATCTGAGCTACATCCCCAGTTTGCATTTTAATTTTTCCCTACAATAATCATCTAGCTTTACCTAACAAACGGAAACAGGAATAGTTCTATTGCCAAAGATTGCAGGCTTGCAGCTATGTATATAAGTGTACAAGTACGGAAGTACCTCAGAAAAACTCTTCCTTCTTTATATTATAAATGCAAATCTTATTCCTTATGCAACTCAACATTCTACTGACCTCAGCTAGTTACAAACCAAATATGCAGTAGAAGGATTTCAAATACAAATGAAAAACCGAGATATATTTTAATGCTCGTATTGCTGGTGCCACACTAGTAACCAAAATTGCTGGTAATTCTCATCATACCAACAACTCCAAATGAATTAAGCTGATCCAGTAGGTAACTTGCCGCAATCATAATGTAGAAAACTACCGAGTCGGCGAAAGATAATCTTATAAAATATTGAATCACGAAGAAACTTCATCAACCATCCAACTCTTCTCGAGGAGGATCCTATACCACCACCACCACTTTGTTGCACCCACCCAGAAAGATATGAAGCTGTAATTAAACCAGCAGTTCTCCATCTCCTCTCTTTAACATACATTTGTATCTCAACCTCCAAGTCTTCTTGTGATATCATTCCACCATTTCTGATATACGAGTTTCCTATATGGCGACCTAATATCACAGCATCCTCTAGTGATGCACAACCACCTTGACCTAAATCTGGTGTCATAGGATGCATTGCATCACCTGCTACGGTTACAGTACCGTCAGATAGACGTCCAAATATAACATCCCATGGGTATCTAAATAATAATGGTGCCCATGATAAACTTTGCATCTCAGATTGCTGTATTACATCTTTTACTACTTGCGGGGAACCAGAAACACTCTCCAATATAATCTTTTGTATGACTTTTGGGTCTCCTTTAGCCATTTCTTCATCTGAAAAAGAGAAGAATGTAGTTAATTGGAGGTTTAAGGTTACAAAATTTCAGTCACCTTGTAACTAAAATGCTTGTTTGTCTGGAACTTCAGAGACTCAGAGAACATGTTTACCTGCCTTTCATTGACTTGTCAAGTGGACACGCACACAAACTTGAGCTAACAACTGAGAATTGAATTGTCATGCCAAATTTTATGTCATACCTTTATTAGGGATGGATTGATAAGCCACGAACCAATAAACGTCTTCATTGTTAATAGGAGCAATGCCAAACCTACGACCTCTATCTACAAATTGTTGAGCTTCGTGCTTTAGTCCATGACCTTCTGGAAACACTCCCAATCCACGCACTGCACATCTTCCTGAGTGAACCGGATCTTTGAGCCCTAACCACTTTGACACCACTGAGTGCACCCCATCACACCCTATTAAAACCTGCCAAACCCAATACAAACCGAAGTTTCACATCAATGAATCCATAATTTTTTAAGTTATGCTGCATTTTGGGTGGTAAGAATGGCTAACCTTGGTATGAATGGTTGTCCCATCTTCTAAATATACGATCACCCCGAATGAATCATTATCTTGACGTATTTTTGTTTTCTCAATCGAGCGAAGCTTTGACGAAAAACGGACAGTGTCGATTGGCAATTCTTCTAGTAGAGCTTCAAGTAAGGCTTTTCTGTGTACAGCTCTAGGTCCAATTGCCAGCCCCTCCTCCCTACAATTTACCAATCACAACTTTAATTGTGAACTAGAATCAAAATTTCCAATACTCATCACCAATTTTCTACTTGTTGATAGGTAACAAAAGATAATATATGTGTGCAAGAAGTGGAGTAGCATACCCTTGTTTATGAAAATTAGTCTCTTGGGTAACTCCATTTGCAACATTAGTAACTTTTACCCTATAAGAGAAAACCAAAATAAAAATCAAATCACAATTTAGAAAATACAAATTGATCACCAAAAGCAAATTCATAAAGAGGGTTTAAATGAATTTACTTTTCAAAAGGTTTGTAGAAAGGATTAAGTTTGTGAGCAACACCAAGTGATTCAAGAGCTATCCAAGCATTTGAGAATAGAGCTAGAGCAGCACCAGTAACTCTCAGCTCATTTGCTTTCTCTAACACCAAACTCTTAATTCCAACTCTCTTAAGTGCTAATGCTGTTGCTAGACCTGCAACTCCACCTCCAACTATCACTACTTCCTCTTTCATTACTGAGTTCTCCATTACTAACTGATCTTGATAATCTTTGAGCGAAGAAAGTCTGCTAGTCTGTCTCTCAACTCTCAGTACAATTGCTTCCTTTTTGTATGGCCATCCATCATCAATAATTCAAAGTAAGTCTGCTAGACTGTGATCAAGGATTCTTTGGCAGTTGGGCGTTAATGAAGAAAAATTGAATGACCAACTTGGGGAAGTTGACGAACAAGATAAGTATTTGATTAAAGTTGACTAGCTAGATTGTTGGATATGCTTATGTCATAGGTGACGGTATGATACTTCTACACTGTCCCATACCTCTCGCATGCTAAGCGAGCGCTCAACCATCTGAGCTACATCCCCAACTTGTGGATTGGAGCTACAGTTTCCGGAATCGAACCATTCGTGTTCCAAACCAAATGTGCCGTCTCTTTCTTCTGTCTCATAAACATGGCGACATCATTCAATGCTGTAACGTCACCGCTTGCAAATTGCAATTGTCCCTTTTGCATGTAAATTGAGGGTGGAAAACCTTGAGGCTAACCAACCTACGAATGGAAATCTACTAGTGAAATCTCATTCCATTATCAAATCGACTGCAATCTGTAGTTCAACTTTACGGTTGTTGCTAGAGACACAAGTATTTCAAGGGGACATTAGCCCAAAGATCAAATAACCAAATGCGATGTGCTTAAATACAAATCACATTTTCATCAAAAAGATACAATACAAGTACAAATCAAACGTACAGTACCTGAATACAGTAATGCTTGTGCCATGAGCTCATTCAGTCTACTAACAAAAATACATTAACGTCTACTGATAATGATAAGAACTTAATAGTTCTTACCCACGGCCAGCAGAGTAAACTTTAAAAGAACACAAAAACTTAGAACAAACTTATAATTCTCATAGATAATCAAACTAATAACACTAGACCTTCTTATATAGACCACTGAACTATAAAATTAAGGAAATGTAACCTAGAAAGGAAACTACTTCTATAACTAAGAATCTAAAATAAAATTCTTAAAACAAAACAATTTCCAAAAATAAACTAATGCCTAAAACAATAGAATTTAGGGATTTCTAACCCTAACCCTAGTTTTAATTAAGAATTCTAAGTAATTAAAGATTTTTTATCAACCATGGAGATTACTGGATCAACCTCATCTTCTTCTTCTGGTAGATTATCCCCAACAACTGTGTTAGGAAACAAAGCCTTCTTCAGAAACGATACATGGAATACCGAATGTATCTTTGACTCCTTAGGCAAGTCCAATCGATAAGCCACAGGTCCTACACGCTCCAAAATCTTATAAGGTTCAAAATATTTTGGAGATAATTTTTGGTTTTTCCTTTGCACATTAGAATTTTGCCGATGTGGCTGCAACTTCAGATACACATAATCCCCAACTTGATATACAACGTCCCGACGTCCTTCATCTGCCCTTAGCTTCATTTTATTCTGCACCACTTGAAGTTGATCCTTAAGCATTGATAAAACTTCATTCCTCTTGGTTATTGCATTATCCAAAGTTGTGGTTTTCGCTTCTCCTGGTAAATAAGTTGCTAATACCGGAGGAGGAATGTCATACAAAGCCTCAAACGGTGTAGTATATGATAGGATGTATTATATCAATACTCTGCCCATGGTAATGGTGGGCCCGGAGATGTGTATAATTGAAGCGATAAAAACGGGGGCCTACAGTAATACCGCAAGTGCACGGTCGTCAGTTGTAGCTCGTGCAAGTACGGGTCGATCCACAGAGATCGGGTGTGTTTTGGAAGTGTTTTAGCTAATTGGGTTCCTAAATTGCTATTGGGCTATGAAGCCTTTTGGCTTAAATTGGGCTTTGAGTGCTAATGGGTTTGTTCACAATAAAATGAACTGAGCTTGGGCTCAGTTGGTCTTTGAAGTGTAATTGGGCTTTGGCCTTTGATTGAGCTTTGGGCTCAATTTCACCCTAACAGTGAAATGGTCTTTCACAGTAATTGGGCTTTGGGCTTCTGGAATGAAATGTATTGGGCTTGGCTATTGAACTAGGCCTTTGGGTTAAACAACTGGGCTTTGGTTAAGCCTGAATTGGATTGGGCTCAGCTTGATGGGCCTTTGCTTGGCTGCAGGAAGTAGCAGCAACAACAGCAGCAGCAGCACAAGTGCTGCACAGCAGCAGCAGCTTGACAGAGGAAGAGAGCAATGCAGCAGTAGTGCTGCAGCAGACAACAGCAACAGCAGCAGCAGAAGGGCAGCTGCATCAACTGCAAGGGAAGGAAAGGCAATGCAGAACAAGTGCTGCACAGCAGCTGCAGGGCAGTGGAATAAGAGAAGCAAAGCAACAGAAAATTCAGTGGCAGTGAGCCAAAGGCAATGAAGTTAAGAGGCAAAGAAACAAAGAAAATTCAAGAACAATTTAATCAAAACATGGAAAAGAAATTGTGGATGGGAAGTGCAAGGAGATGGATGAGAATTCCCTTTACCTAGCCAGTTCACCTAGGTTAAGTTTTTGTCAAATGTCTAGTTAACCAACCTTACAGCCTTAGCTAACCCCTAGTATTGGCTGTCTGTTTAAGGCACAACCAATCACAGACTAACTAGGCAGTGGCTTACTAACTAATGTAGCTGATTAATTCCTTAGAGCCACCACTGACCCCTAGCATTAGTGGTCTTCTTACAACACCACTAATCACAAATCAGTTGGGCTTTTAGGAGTCTAACTAGCCTAAGCTATTTTAAGCTCAGCAAAAACCATCCTAATAGCTAACCATCATGGTTCAGTTGTTTTCTCACCCTAGTGGGGAATTAAAACATGTTGCAGTTAAGAGTCCTCATGGTTGTCAAGCATTAAGACTCAGAATAAGAACATGTGAGTTCAACAGGGGACTTACAGGATCATGTGTAGAAACAAAACACACAAACTAGTTAACACAAACATAACATGGATAATACAATCACACACAGAACACAAACAGGAGACAACATAACATAACAATTAACATTAACAGGAGCATAACAATTAACAGGAAACAATATTAAGCAGAACACATTATCATTTAACAGGACATGAAAGTCCTGGATGTTGTCTACTCCAAGCATAAAGTTTCTACAACACACCCACACTACATATTTATACCCACAAACAATTAGGGTTCTACCCATTTTCACCCAAAATAACAGTAGCTAGGGTTGGTGATTACTCACCTAATTTGATGTAGCAACATCAAATTGAGCTCGACCCATTATTCTATTTGTTCTCCTGTATCACCTCCATGCATCAATTGCTTCTCTAGCACACGTTAATCCATCAACCCATAACCTAGGGTTTAGGTTAGGTAATGAGTTGATGGGATAAAGGGCTAGAATGATGGGGGAAGGTGTTCAATCACGTGTAGGATGATGACGGAGGTGGTATGGTGGTGTTTGGTGGCGACAGGGAGTGGTGGCGATGATGGTGGCGACAGTTGCAGGGTGATGGTTCTGCAGATGGGGGGTGATGGAGGAGATGGCTCGACTGTTTGGGAGAAGGGGGGTGTTTGGGTAGGTGGTATAGGTTCGGTTGCTAGGGTGTTAGGCGTATCCACCGAGTCTTGATGTTCTGTGACTCTGAGCTGCGAGATGCGAAGATGGTAGGTAGATCGGACGGTGATGTGAAGTGAAGCTTGTAGCGACCGTCAGATTTTTTGATACAACGAAGTTAACGGCTCTAGATGGGGTTATGTGTTGTAGTGTAAGGCGGAA
Organism: Papaver somniferum; assembly: GCF_003573695.1. Lineage (NCBI taxonomy): Eukaryota > Viridiplantae > Streptophyta > Magnoliopsida > Ranunculales > Papaveraceae > Papaver > Papaver somniferum. The sequence goes on from NC_039358.1 coordinate 39,863,369, forward strand.
ATATCAAACGTTGATGAACAGCAAGGGAGCGACCGTTGGATTCAACTACCATCTAATCTGAAGGCTTGGAATTTCAGCGCTGTGGTGCTTGGCAGAGACTTCAGATTTTGATGCTCTATGAAGGAGCGACCGTCGGATGCTTCTGAGAACTGATCTGATGGCTGAGAACGGAGGCGTTTTTGTGTGTAGAAAATGAGGTTGTGCGCACCATTCTTCGCGGTTTCCTTGCGTAATTTCTCCCGGCTTTTCACTACTTTTCTGCTCTATTCCGTTCCGCAATTCATCCAGACTTTATTTATTACCTAAAAATGCAAAATAAAGTAAGAAAAATATTTATTCTTGAAAACAATGAAAATACAGAATATGGGATAAAATGTAGAATTAATGCACAAAAGATGAGTTAAATGCCAACAAAAAGGGATAAATATATACATTATTTGGCACTCATCAAATACCCCCAAACCTGAATTTTACTTGTCCTCAAGTAAAACAAAACTAAGGAAATCCTAACTATACCACTGTCGCTGGTCTCTCGAATGCATTTAGCGTATGCACTAAGCCTTTTAAACCACTAAGTGTCCCTAGTGGACGAGTTGAAGTCTCGTGAAGGTTTACCAGAGGTGTGCCTACAAAACCTAAGGACAAAATATAAGCTCATATTCCATCAAATGTGACATGTGCAAAACAGTTAAGCTCACAGCAAAATGGAGATGTCAATCTAGCTGTCGAAGGCACAATCCTAGCACTGATAAAAAATAAGGACATGTGATAAGAGTGTAAAGTGTATCTACACATGTGTAAAGAAAGATCTGAAGTTATGACTACTAATCACCAAGAGATAGTTTCTCAGACTAAGAACTGAGGTCGAAATCTAGCTAGCTGTCCGGACTTTACGAGAATTGTGAATGAGTTGGAGGTATTTCACAATTACTCGCGTTGTACATCAATGGCATACACCCTCCTTGCTTACAACACAAAAACACAAAAGATGACTATTTACATGACTCTTATTTACATTGACTATTCTCTTTTATTTTTGGAACAAGAGATGATGGAATTGATAAATACTTGATTTTTTTGTATTTTTCTGTTTTTTTTTCTCTTTTTTTTTCTGAATATATATCGATTTTTTTTTTTTTTTTTTTTTTTTTTTTTTTAACTACGGAAACACTTTTGATACATATACAAAAGGAAACAAAAGATTACATGACACTTTGCAAGAGGTAGCCCTTTTTGATGCACCCAGTTAAATTCGATGGTTGTCTTTCTTAATGTAACCTCCACCTTCTATCCCAAACCAACCAAAGAACAAGCTAGTCAAGTTTCGTTCAGTATTCTAAAGTGATTGGCAATAGTAACTTCCTATCAAACACCTTGAAGATCGAGGCATACATGTATTGGTATCGTGCGCGTGCAAATTTCTTATCACTATGTGAATTGCTAGAATCAAGGGTGCCTAAATATCTAGACTAAGACTCCTAATAATTATACATATTTGCACAAGAATCAACATTTCAAGGTAAATGAGCTCCATTTTATGATTTTTCATTTTTTTAATTTTTTTTTTGAATTTTTCAATTTTTTTTCAAAAAGATGGAGTTTTGTTTTCAATTATGGCAAATTATCATGGTATCTACTCTATACCCCCAAACCTAAACTAAACATTGTCCTCAATGTTTCAAAATATGGAAAGGATTAAAATGCAACATATGGAAAGGGACATGCTGATAGAGTAAAAGGAGAGAGAATACCCGATTTCGGCGAAAGCAGAATTAAAACTCCGTTATTCAAGGCAGAAATCCAACATATTTCAGCCGAGATCATATTGGATTAGCAAAATATATACAAAAGGAAATTTTACTACACATTATCTACAAGAAAATTTGGTTTTTTTTTTTTTTTTTTTTTTTTTTTTTTTTTTTTTAAGAAAAATAAAATGAAGAAAATAAAATTTGGTTTTGAATGGGAGCAAGCCCACTGTGCAAGCCTTTGTGTTTGCTTTGGCTCCGCTTGGTTGAAAACTTTTGGTGGAACTGAGTCCAAAATCTCGGCCTAGAATTTGGGTACTCGGCCCACTAACGAGTTCAACTAGCGTGGTCGGTTACAAGCTCAGCTGGGTTTAAAAACCCAGAATACAAAATACAAGTCCAAATTAAACAAGCTCACAAAAATTAAATACACAAGCCCACAAATTAAACAAACAAGCCCACAAATAAATTATTACAAACCCAACAGAAAATAAGAGAAGCCCAAAAATGGCTTTAATATTACATGCCCACAATTAAAAATTGGAAGCCCACAATTCGGGTTCTCTTAAATGGGTTACCTTTTAAGCACAGCCCAGCTGCTCTGATATTGTTGCAAAAACCCAGTTGGGTTTTGGTTCTTTTCCTTGGTGGCGTCCCAGCAGAGGAAAAACAGGTTCAGAACAGCAGGTCCAACAGCAAATGAAGTGAAGCAGATGCAGATGCAAATGCTATGCAGTGAAATGCAAAAATAGCTAAGAAAAAACACAGATAAACACAGCACCAATCCCCGGCAGCGGCGCCAAAAACTTGGTGGGCCCGGAGATGTGTATAATTGAAGCGATAAAAACGGGGGCCTACAGTAATACCGCAAGTGCACGGTCGTCAGTTGTAGCTCGTGCAAGTACGGGTCGATCCACAGAGATCGGGTGTGTTTTGGAAGTGTTTTAGCTAATTGGGTTCCTAAATTGCTATTGGGCTATGAAGCCTTTTGGCTTAAATTGGGCTTTGAGTGCTAATGGGTTTGTTCACAATAAAATGAACTGAGCTTGGGCTCAGTTGGTCTTTGAAGTGTAATTGGGCTTTGGCCTTGATTGAGCTTTGGGCTCAATTTCACCCTAACAGTGAAATGGTCTTTCACAGTAATTGGGCTTTGGGCTTCTGGAATGAAATGTATTGGGCTTGGCTATTGAACTAGGCCTTTGGGTTAAACAACTGGGCTTTGGTTAAGCCTGAATTGGATTGGGCTCAGCTTGATGGGCCTTTGCTTGGCTGCAGGAAGCAGCAGCAACAACAGCAGCAGCAGCACAAGTGCTGCACAGCAGCAGCAACAGCTTGACAGAGGAAGAGAGCAATGCAGCAGTAGTGCTGCAGCAGACAACAGCAACAGCAGCAGCAGAAGGGCAGCTGCAGCAACTGCAAGGGAAGGAAAGGCAATGCAGAACAAGTGCTGCACAGCAGCTGCAGGGCAGTGGAATAAGAGAAGCAAAGCAACAGAAAATTCAGTGGCAGTGAGCCAAAGGCAATGAAGTTAAGAGGCAAAGAAACAAAGAAAATTCAAGAACAATTTAATCAAAACATGGAAAAAAATTGTGGATGGGAAGTGCAAGGAGATGGATGAGAATTCCCTTTACCTAGCCAGTTCACCTAGGTTAAGTTTTTGTCAAATGTCTAGTTAACCAACCTTACAGCCTTAGCTAACCCCTAGTATTGGCTGTCTGTTTAAGGCACAACCAATCACAGACTAACTAGGCAGTGGCTTACTAACTAATGTAGCTGATTAATTCCTTAGAGCCACCACTGACCCCTAGCATTAGTGGTCTTCTTACAGCACCACTAATCACAAATCAGTTGGGCTTTTAGGAGTCTAACTAGCCTAAGCTATTTTAAGCTCAGCAAAAACCATCCTAATAGCTAACCATCATGGTTCAGTTGTTTTCTCACCCTAGTGGGGAATTAAAACATGTTGCAGTTAAGAGTCCTCATGGTTGTCAAGCATTAAGACTCAGAATAAGAACATGTGAGTTCAACAGGGGACTTACAGGATCATGTGTAGAAACAAACACACAAACTAGTTAACACAAACATAACATGGATAATACAATCACACACAGAACACAAACAGGAGACAACAACATAACAATTAACATTAACAGGAGCATAACAATTAACAGGAAACAATATTAAGCAGAACACATTATCATTTAACAGGACATGAAAGTCCTGGATGTTGGCTACTCCAAGCATAAAGTTTCTACAACACACCCACACTACATATTTATACCCACAAACAATTAGGGTTCTACCCATTTTCACCCAAAATAACAGTAGCTAGGGTTGGTGATTACTCACCTAATTGATGTAGCAACATCAAATTGAGCTCGAACCATTATTCTATTTGTTCTCCTGTATCACCTCCATGCATCAATTGCTTCTCTAGCACACGTTAATCCATCAACCCATAACCTAGGGTTTAGGTTAGGTAATGAGTTGATGGGATAAAGGGCTAGAATGATGGGGGAAGGTGTTCAATCACGTGTAGGATGATGACGGAGGTGGTATGGTGGTGTTTGGTGGCGACAGGGAGTGGTGGCGATGATGGTGGCGACAGTTGCAGGGTGATGGTTCTGCAGATGGGGGGGTGATGGAGGATGGCTCGACTGTTTGGGAGAAGGGGGTGTTTGGGTAGGTGGTATAGGTTCGGTTGCTAGGGTGTTAGGCGTATCCACCGAGTCTTGATGTTCTGTGACTCTGAGCTGCGAGATGCGAAGATGGTAGGTAGATCGGACGGTGATGTGAAGTGAAGCTTGTAGCGACCGTCAGATTTTTTTATACAACGAAGTTAACGGCTCTAGATGGGGTTAGGTGTTGTAGTGTAAGGCGAAGATATCAAACGTTGATGAACAGCAAGGGAGCGACCGTTGGATTCAACTACCATCTAATCTGAAGGCTTGGAATTTCAGCGCTGTGGTGCTTGGCAGAGACTTCAGATTTTGATGCTCTATGAAGGAGCGACCGTCGGATGCTTCTGAGAACTGATCTGATGGCTGAGAACGGAGGCGTTTTTGTGTGTAGAAAATGAGGTTGTGCGCACCATTCTTCGCGGTTTCCTTGCGTAATTTCTCCCGGCTTTTCACTACTTTTCTGCTCTATTCCGCTCCGCAATTCATCCAGACTTTATTTATTACCTAAAAATGCAAAATAAAGTAAGAAAAATATTTATTCTTGAAAACAATGAAAATACAGAATATGGGATAAAATGTAGAATTAATGCACAAAAGATGAGTTAAATGCCAACAAAAAGGGATAAATATATACATTATTTGGCACTCATCAGGTAACCAAGATGACCATCCTTTTGGTTTATTTCCAGCGAAACACCGTAAGTAACCTTCCAAACATCTGTTAACCACTTGATGAGTGCTAAAAAGTGCATATTTCTATATATTTTTCTTGGCATTTAACTCATCTTTTGTGCATTAATTCTACATTTTATCCCATATTCTGTATTTTCATTGTTTTCAAGAATAAATACTTTTCTTAATTAATTTTGCATTTTTAGGTACTAAATAAAGCCTGGTTAACTCACGGAGCGAAAAGAACAAAGAAACGGTAAAGACTCCCGCAGAAAGGCAGCGAAGAATGATGTTTGCAAGAGCCGGATCAACTGAAAGTGGGCTTGAAGAGGAAGAATTGTTCTTAAAGAAGATATGAGCTTAGCATACCCAAGGCCCAAAACCCTCACCCAAACCCATTTCCAATATCCAAACCCGCCTTCATATTCAGCCGTCAGATTGGATCATCTCAGCATCCTACGGTCGCTTCATCATAGTGCATCAAAGTCTGAAGCTCCTGTCTAACACTACAACACCTAACTCCATCTTGAGCCGTCAGTTTCGTTGTATCAGGCATCCGACGGTCGATACCAGACTCTTCACTTGTAGCCGTTAGATCAATCTATCATTTCCGCATCCCACGGCTCAGCTTCGCGTATCATCGAGACTTGATGAATCCGCTCAGCACCTAAGCACCAAATACCTATACCCTAACCCAAACACACCTTAACCCTAAAACTATCGGCTTCTCCTTCTTCTCCCCCTTTCTTCTCCTCTGCAACTCCACGACCACCACCTGCTCCGCCACCAACTCCTTCTCAATCACCACAACCACCACCATCTCTTCTCAAATCATCATACACACTCGACCCATCACCTATATCACGTTCTAATCTCTCTCAAACAACTAATTTTGCCTATTCTCTCACCACTGAACCCTAAGTGTGAGTTGGTGAAATTAGTTGATGATATAGATCAATTGGAGGCGTGGGAAGCATCAGAAGATCGTAAGGAAGCATGGGTGAGAGCTATCAAGAGTTTGCAGTGATTAGGTAAACCTAATTTCTATTTCTTATAAACCCTAATTTCATAATTTTGGGATAATTGGGGGAACATGATTGTACGTCTAATTGAAGCATGGGTTGATTGATTGGGTTGTTATCAGTAGGTTAGGTGAACCAATTTTGGGTTTAATTGTATTTTTTTACAAATCCTAATTTTGCTGTTAATTGGGGATTTTTTGGGATTTCCATTGTATGTATAAATAGGGGTCTTTGGGTGTTGTAATGGGATATGCCTGGACTAGCCAGTGCTTCACCCAAGAGGACTGGAATAGCCAGTGCCTCAAGGGTTAGTTTTTATTTTAAATGATGTTGTAAACTTCAATTGTTTTTATCCTATCCATGCTCTGATATTGTTGTGCTTGAATTGTCTAGGATTGAATATCCTTATAGGTTGTTAAAACACTAAGCAAGCTTCTCTGCGGGTAGTTGCAGTGTGAGATCCCCAACTACCACAAGGTTTAGAATTCATCTTAGTGCCTTTAGCCTCCTTTCTAGACCAACCCTTAGATGAACAGCCGGCTTTGAACCACAACTGTCATCTAGTTATTCAGAAAGCCTAGAAGCTGACTGATAACTAACAAGGGAAAAGAACATAGTTGGAAGACCTGCCTTTGTTTCTTTATCACTGCCCTTGGCTAACAGCCTTGGTTTGTTTGTCTTTGTTTCACTGTTTCTTTGTTCTCTGTCACTGTTACCTCATTGCTTTACTTACTGCCTTGTTAATTTAGATAACTAGCTTAAAAAATTCAACTATACACCCTAGTCCCTGTGGAAATGACCCGTTCTTGCACAAGCTACAATCGACACCGTGCACTTGCGGTTAACAAGTAGGCTTCCTATTGCTCTTATTTTCTGTCCCCTTTCAAAGCATACCAAGTTTTTGGCGCCGTTGCCGGGGACTGGTGCTGTGTAGTTGAAAAAAAAAAAAAAATAGTGTACCTGTCTTAGTGTAACTTAGTCTGTTGTAGCTGTAACTTAGTGTTTTGCTGTTGTAACTTAGTATAACTATATTAGTGTAATATTTTTAGTATAACTTAGCTATATTAGTATAACTGCATCTGTAACTTAGTGTAGCTCTTAGTGTAACTTAGATTTAGCTGTAACTGTAGTTCTGCATCTCCTGCATCCATATCTGCATCATTTAGCATCTGCATCTTAGTTGTAAGCATTGCATCCATTGCATCCATATCTGCATACCTGCATCATCTCTAGTTTGCATATTGTCATCATAACTTGCATCTGTCACTTGCATATCATTGCATGCCTGCATCTCCTCCATATCTGCATCTTGCATTTGCATCTGTGTTTGCATCCTTGCTCTTCAGCTTTGCTCATTTCCTGTAGCTTTGCCATGCCCTGTAAGCATGATGCTCTGCAGCCTTGCTTCATCTGCAGCATTGCCCTGTGGCCTAGCACCTATAGCATTGCCTTGTCTGAAACTTGCTGCCTGAGCATAATTGTTATTTTCTTGTTGTGCTGCTTGCCTTTTTTCCTCATTGTTTCTTGGCCTCGCCCATTTGCTTCAAAGAGACTGATCTTCTCTTTTGAGCCAACAGGTGCTGCTACAGCCAGCCTCTGGTGCTGCTGCTGTTTTCTGTGTTGCTGCTGCTGCTGTCTTGCTGCCTCCTACTGCTCCTGCTTCTTCTTCTTGTTGCTGTTGCTGATGAGCCTCTGGTGCTCTTGCTGAAGTTGATGTTGCTGTGAACCAAGCCCAACTGGGCTGTGCAACTAAAACAGAACAGCTGGGCTGTGCTACAAGAGTAAGCCTGAACTGTGGGCTTGACCCAAACAAAAGTTGACAACCATTTTCAAACCCAGTTGCACTTCTTTTTGGGCTGTGTAAATTCTAAAAGTGATTATGGGCTTGTGAATTGGACTGTGGACTTAGTTACGTTTTGGGTAGGGGTGTGCAACGGACGGACGGTTGCGGATTAGGGGTCACCCGCAACCAAACCGTCAAAACTGCGGATTTGAAAAATCAAACCGTGACCGGCCCAATCACCCGCGGATTTTACATCCGCGGATCCGCGGATTGTGCGGTCCGGTTGCGGATTAACCGCGGATTAGGGATAAAAAAAAAAAAAATATTTGGGCATGTCTTTGGCATGAGGCCCAACTCTCTCTGACTCGCAAGTAAGTTGTTGGAAAGGTCCTGAATAAGCAAACAATTAGCTGGGCTTGCTTGACATCAAAAACAGGTCCTGAATAAGCTATTGCAATTAGCTGGGCTTAGTGACCATCACATTCAATTAGCTGGGCTTAGTGGCTTATAACTAATGGAGAAGAGTCAGATGCGGTGCGGTTGAATCCGCGGTTTTCAATATTCAACCGCACCCAAACCGCTAAAACGTGCGGATTTGAGAATCCCATCCGTGTTCGGCCCATACGTCTTGCGGTTTGGGTGAAATCCGCAATTTTGCGGACGGATACGGGTCAAATCCACGGTTCCGGTTTTTATGCTCACCCCTAGTTTTGGGTCTCAAACTGAAATTTGTTTAAACTGTGGGCTCCAACCATTCGTGGGCTTAGACTCAACTGAACTTTAAACCCCTACATTGTGAGCTTAGACCCAGACCAAAAATTTGAAAAACGTTTTAAAGTTTTAAAACCCAGCTGTGCCTCGCATTCCAGTTAACTGCTAGCCCAAAAACCCATCTGTTTCTGAACTCTGGGCTTGTTTCTGAACTGTGGGCCTGAACCAAACTTCGAGTGTGCCAAACTTTCAAAATTCCAAAAAACCAACGGTGAGATTTACTCACCAACAGTGGGCCTAAGAATCAAAGTTTTTAAAACAAATTTGGGCTCCAAAAACAACCCATCTGGGCTTCAGACCAAGCTTTGCCCCAAACGGTTGGGCTCTTTTATTCAAAACCTTTTGATGGGCTCAATTCAAACTGATTCGTTGGGCTTCACTTCACACTCAGCTAGGCTTCATTTTGCACAGCAGTTGTGGGCTGTTTTCAAATTTCCTAGTGGGCTGTGCATTTTCCCGCCAATGTGGGCTTGCTCCCAATTTTAAAACCAAACTTTTCTCCCTAAACAACCAAAAAGTTTCTTTCTCCCATAAAAACCAAAACTTTCTTTTTCCCTAAAGATCAAAAATTTTCTTTTTCCCATCAAAACCAAATGTCTCCCGACAAAACCAAATTTTTCCCAAAAAGTCCAATCCTATTAAAACCAAATTTTCTTGTATAGAATCTAGTAGATAGTTTCTTAGTTAAATCTTTTGTTTCTTTTGTACATATTTTGCTAATCCAATGTGACTCTTAACTGAAATATGTTGGATTTTTGCCTTAAATAACGGAGTTCTAATTTTGCTTTCGCCGTCAAATCGGGTATTCTCTTTCCTTTTTCTCTACTCACCATAATCCTCTTCGTATGTTATAATTCTTTTCATATTTTGGAACATTGAGGACAATGTTTAGTTTAGGTTTGGGGGTATGGTATAGATACCACGATCACATGCTATAATTGAAAACTGAACTCTTTCTTTTTGTTAAAAAAAATGAAAAAAAATGAAAAAATCAAAATAAAAAATTAAAAAATTGAAAAAAAACATAAAAATGAAGCTCATTTACCTTGAAATGTTGACTCTTGTGCATGTATGTAAACATAAGGATTCTTAGTCTAGATACTTAGGCACCCCTGATTCTAGCACAATTCACATAGTGATAAGAAACTTGCACGCGCACGATCTACCAATACATGTATAGCCTCATCCTTGAGGTGTTCTATCGGAAGTCACGATTGCCAATCACTTTAGAATACTGAACGAAACTTGACTAGCTTGTTCTTTGGTTGGTTGGGATAGAAGGTGGAGGTTACATTAAGAAAGACAACCATCGAATTTAACTAGGTGCATCAAAAAGGGCTACCTCTTGCTAAGAGTCATGTAATTTTTTTTTCCTTTTGTATATGTATCAAAAGTGTTACCATGTTAAAAAAACAAATTAAAAAAAAAATATGATGTATATTCAGAAAAAAAAAATATCAGAAAAAAAAATACAAAAAAATTAAGTATTTATCAAATTCCATTTGTGTCATGTAAAGAAAATAGTTCTCTCTTGTCCAAAAATAAAAGAGAGTAGTCAATGTAAATAGGAGTCATTTTTTGTTTTAGTAAGCAAGGAAGGGTGTACGCCATTGATGTACAACGCGAGAAATTGTGAAATACCTCCAACTCATTCACAATTCTCGTAAAGTCCGGACAGCTAGCTAGATTTCGACCTCGGTTCTTATCCTGAGAAACTATCTCTTGGTGATTAGTAGTCATAACATCCGATCTTTCTTTACACATGTGTAGATACACTTTACACTCTTATCACATGTCTTTATTTGTTATCAGTGCTAGGATTGTGCCTTTGATAGCTAGATTGACATCTCCATTTTGCTGTGAGCTTCTACTGTCTTGCACATGTCACATTTCATGGAATCTGAGCTTATATTTTGTCCTAGAACTTTGTAGGTACGTTCTAAGCAAACCTTCACGAGACTTCACTCGTCCACTAGGGACACTTAGTGGTTTAAAAGGCTTAGTGCATACGCTAAATGCATTCGAGAGACCAGCGACAGTGGTATAGGTAGGATTTCCTTAGTTTTGTTTTACTTGAGGACAAGTAAAATTCAGGTTTGGGGGTATTTGATGAGTGCTAAAAAGTGCATATTTCTATATATTTTTCTTGGCATTTAACTCATCTTTTGTACATTAATTCTACATTTTATCCCATATTCTGTATTTTCATTGTTTTCAAGAATAAATACTTTTCTTAATTAATTTTGCATTTTAGGTACTAAATAAAGCCTGGTTAACTCACGGAGCGAAAAGAACAAAGAAACGGCAAAGACTCCCGCAGAAAGGCAGCGAAGAATGATGTTTGCAAGAGCCGGATCAACTGAAAGTGGGCTTGAAGAGGAAGAATTGTTCTTAAAGAAGATATGGCCTTGGCATACCCAAGGCCCAAAACCCTCACCCAAACCCATTTCCAATATCCATACCCGCCTTCATCTTCAGCCGTCAGATTGGATCATCTCAGCATCCTACGGTCGCTTCATCATAGTGCATCAAAGTCTGAAGCTCCTGTATAACACTACAACACCTAACTCCATCTTGAGACGTCAGTTTCGTTGTATCAGGCATCCGACGGTCGATACCAGACTCTTCACTTGTAGCCGTTAGATCAATCTATCATTTCCGCATCCCACGGCTCAGCTTCGCGTATCATCGAGACTTGATGCATCCGCGCAACACCTAAGCACCAAATACCTATACCCTAACCCAAACACACCTTAACCCTAAAACTATCGGCTTCTCCTTCTTCTCCCCCTTTCTTCTCCTATGCAACTCCACGACCACCACCTGCTCCGCCACCAACTCCTTCTCAATCACCACAACCACCACCATCTCTTCTCAAATCATCATACACACTCGACCCATCACCTATATCACGTTCTAATCTCTCTCAAACAACTAATTTCGCCTATTCTCTCACCAGTGAACCCTAAGAGTGAGTTGGTGAAATTAGTTGATGATATGATCAATTGGAGGCGTGGGAAGCATCAGAAGATCGTAAGGAAGCATGGGTGAGAGCTATCAAGAGTTTGCAGTGATTAGGTAAACCTAATTTCTATTTCTTATAAACCCTAATTTCATAATTTGGGGATAATTGGGGGAACATGATTGTACGTCTAATTGAAGCATGGGTTGATTGATTGGGTTGTTATCAGTAGGTTAGGTGAACCAATTTTGGGTTTAATTGTATTTTTTTACAAACCCTAATTTTGCTGTTAATTGGGGATTTTTTGGGATTTCCATTGTATGTATAAATAGGGGTCTTTGGGTGTTGTAATGGGATATGCCTGGACTAGCCAGTGCTTCACCCAAGAGGACTGGAATAGCCAGTGCCTCAAGGGTTAGTTTTTATTTTAAATGATGTTGTAAACTTCAATTGTTTTTATCCTATCCATGCTCTGATATTGTTGTGCTTGAATTGTCTAGGATTGAATATCCTTATAGGTTGTTAAAACACTAAGCAAGCTTCTCTGCGGGTAGTTGCAGTGTGAGATCCCCAACTACCACAAGGTTTAGAATTCATCTTAGTGCCTTTAGCCTCCTTTCTAGACCAAGCCTTAGATGAACATCCGTCTTTGAACCGCAAGTGTCATCTAGTTATTCAGAAAGCCTAGAAGCTGACTGATAACTAACAAGGGACAAGAACATAGTTGGAAGACCTGCCTTTGTTTCTTTATCACTGCCCTTGGCTAACAGCCTTGGTTTGTTTGTCTTTGTTTCACTGTTTCTTTGTTCTCTGTCACTGTTACCTCATTGCTTTACTTACTGCCTTGTTAATTTAGATAACTAGCTTAAAAACTTCAACTATACACCCTAGTCCCTGTGGAAATGACCCGTTCTTGCACAAGCTACAATCGACACCGTGCACTTGCGGTTAACAAGTAGGCTTCCTCTTGCTCTTATTTTCTGTCCCCTTTCAAAGCCTACCACTACTTCAGTTTGACCGTCGGTTTGCGGATGATAGGAGGAACTCATTCTTAATTGAGTTCCATGTAGGCGAAACAACTCTTGCCAAAAATTACTTGTAAATACAGCATCCCTATCAGAAACTATAGATTGAGGAAATCCATGAAGTTTGATGGTTGTTTCTAAAAACTTCTGGGCTACCGATGTGGCTGTATATGGATGTTTTAATGCAAGAAAATGGGCATATTTAGTTAGTCTATCCACCACTACAAGAATCACAGTTTTCCCTTCAGACTTTGGCAACCATTCAACAAAATCCATGGATATATCTGTCCATACTGTAGTAGGAATCGGCAATGGTTGAAGTTATCCTGCTGGAGAAAGAGTAATATATTTATTCCTTTGGCAAACATCACAGCAAGCAATGTAGTCTCTCACCTCTTAATTCATTCTAGACGAGTAGAACAACTTAGATAAACGTTTTACTATCTTCAAATATCCGGCATGACCAGTAATTGGAGAGTCATGAAACTCAGCTAGTAGTAGTGCCTTCCACCTTGAAGTAGGACTTGTCATTAGTTGATGTTGTTTATAGTAAACTAAACCATCTCGTACGGTAAAGTTATTCTTGCCGAAAGAAGGCTGACTCACTTTAAAGATGAAATCTGTGATCCACGGATCTGTTTTTAGTTCATCCAATAGGTCTTCCATCCAAGCACAACTAACATAAGTTACGGAACAAATTTCACTTGTTGCAAATTTTCGAGAAAGTGCATCGGCAACCTTGTTAGACGATCCCTTCTTGTACTCAATCGCGTAGTCATAGCCTAATAATTTTGTTAACCATTTTTGTTGTGCCGGTGTTACAGCTCTAGCATCCAAAAAATACTTCAAACTTTGTTGGTCTGCCCGAATAAGAAATCTTCTCCCAATTAGATAAGGTCGCCATTTAGTAACCGCATGAACTACTGCTAACAACTCTTTCTCATAAGTTGACAAACCCATATGACGATGTCCAAGTGGCTTACTTGTGAAATAAATTGGCATACCTTCTTGCATCAAAACCGCACCTATTCCTACTCCACAAGCATCACTTTCAATAATGAAGGTCTTTGTAAAGTCAGGTAATGCTAGCACGGGTGTGGATGTCATTTCACTTTTCAATTTAACAAATGTGTTTGTTGCTTCATCTGTCCACAAAAAACCGTCTTTTTTTTAGCAATTTTGTAAGTGGTGCTGCAATATTAGCATAACCTTATACAAGTTTCCTATAATATCCTGTCAAACCTAGGAATCCTCGTAATGCCTTGACAGTTCTTGGTAACGACTAGTCCAACACATCCCGTATCTTGCTAGGATCAGCTTCCACTCCTCCTCTTGAGATGATATGGCCCAAATACTCAACCCTCTCAGTACCAAAAGAACATTTACTTAATTTGACCTTAAGTTGATGGATTTCTAATATCAGGAATACTTCACGAAGGTGCAATAAATGTGCTTCCCGGGTAGGACTATAGATCAGAATATCATCAAAGAAAACCAAGACAGATTTTCTTAATTGATTTCTGAACACATCATTCATAAAATGTTGAAATGTAGATGGAACATTAGTTAATCCAAACGGCATCACTAGGAATTCATAGTGTCCGTCATGGTTTCGAAAAGCTGTTTTGTAGATATCTTGTTCATACATCCTAATTTGATGATAACCCGATCTTAAATATATCTTCGAAAAGAATAAAGCTCCATGTAGTTCATCTAATAACTCATCAATGTCTGGAATAGGAAACTTATCCTTGACAGTATCCTGGTTTAAAGCTCTATAATCAACACACATACGCCAAGTGCCATCTTTTTTCTTAACTAACAAAACAGGAGAAGAGAAAGGACTCGTGCTTGGCCTAACTAATCCTGAGTCTACCAACTCTTTAATAATCTTTTCGATCTCACCTCTCTGGTAATGTGCGTACCTGTAAGGTCGTACATTGATTGGAGCACTCCCAGGTTGTAACGTTATGCGGTGATCATGGCTTCTCACAGGTGGCAGCATTGTGGGTACCGAGAACACCTCACCAAACTCTTCAATTAATTCTTGTATCTCCCCTGGTGTTTCTTGACTAATTTGTGCTTCTGAACATTGGTTGATTTTGCAAAAGAACCCAGTTGATCCTTTATTTAAGAGTTTCTGGATGCTATTGATGTTGGCTAACTTTACTTTATTTTCCTTATCTCTTTATAGTAGAATACGTTCACCATCCCTCTTAAAATCCATGGTTAAATGTTTGAAATCCCAAGTTATGGGACCCAACGTTTCTAACCATTGGAATCCCAGAACCATATCGCATCCCCCAAGTGGCAATACATAAAAAGTTCCTTTGAACTAATATTTATTTAACTTATAATCCAGATCCAAGCATCTTCCTTCACAAGTCATTCTAGCACCATTAGCTACCAACACCTCAAAAGTCTCATCTTTGATTATCTTAATTCCCATTCTTTTAGGTATCGCAGAATCAACAAAATTATGGGTACTTCCAGAATAGATAAGTATGGTAACTTTAGCCTTCTTAATTTCTCCTTGTACCCGCATGGTTTGTGGAGCCAATGATCCATCCAGTGCATGCATAAAAATTTCGACGACTTCTTTTTCAGATTCTTCTTCTATAGCAACTTCATCTTTACCTTCATCTTCATCCTGATTGTCATATCTATCAATTAAGAACAATGTCTGAGTTTTACATCGATGACCTCGGTGCCACTTTTCATCACAGTTATAACATAGTTGTTGCTTTCTTTTTTCTTCAGCTTCAGCCTGAGTTAATCTTCTAACAACTGGAGTTTCTGTAATGGGTTTTGAAGATGATATAGGTGCTCTAGAATTAAAAGGTCTACTAGTATTACCAACACTAGGTGTCTTTAGTGCTATTCTATATGATTGTTTTCGCAATGTTACTTTCTCATCTTGTAACCTTCCAATTGCCATTGCATCATGTAAATTAATAGGAGTGTGAGATTGAGTTTCTAGTCTTACCTCGTCTTTTAATCCACTTAGAAAATAGCTCACTAAAAATTCTTCAGGTAAATTATCCACCAAATTTGATAATCGTTCAAATTCTTCACAATATTCTACATATGAACCTGACTGCTTAATTTTAGCGAGTTTTTCTCCTGCATCTTCATATGAAGTAATACTGAAACGGCTAATAATAGCTTTCTCAAATTCTCCCCAAGTAACTACAGGTTTAGTTCTCTTCAACCACCTATACCATTGTAAAGCTTTACCATCTAAATTACATGTTGCCAACTTGATTTTCTGATTCGCAAGTGTTTCATAATACTCAAAATATTGTGCAGCCTTAAAGAGCCAACCTTCTACATCAGATCCATCAAACTAATATAGTCGCTCACCTCCTCTTTTTGATTGGTTTTGTCCCTCATTATTCCCAACTGCTTTGCTTTCCACAAGCTGGCCGATCCTCTCAATTAACAAAGCTTGATTTGATGTCATCTCAGCCATCTTCTCCGTTATCTCACCTAATTGCTTCTCCATAATTACTTGTTTTTGTTTTCGAGTTTTGGTCATAAACAGGATACGCCTGCTCTGATACCGATTGATAAGAACTTAATAGTTCTTACCCACGGCCAGTAGAGTAGACTTTAAAAGAACACAGAAACTTAGAACAAACTTATAATTCTCATAGATAATCAAACTAATAACACTAGACCTTCTTATATAAGCCACTAAACTATAAAATTAAGGAAAGGTAACCTAGAAAGGAAACTACTTCTATAACTAGGAATCTAAAATAAAATTCTTAAAACGGAACAATTTCCAAAAATAAACTAATGCCTAAAACAAGAGAATTTAAGGATTTCTAACCCTAATCCTAGTTTTAATTAAAAATTCTAAGTAATTGGGGATTTCTTATCACATAACCACATTGTCCATCTCAGAGGAAGTTAATCCGGTAGGTAACTTTCCACAGTCATATTGCACCAAACCACTTAGCCGGCCAAACTCCTTATAAAATACCTTATCACGGAGAATTTTCGTCAACCATCCTACAACTTTTAATGATGAGATTATACCAACACCGCCACCACCTTGTTGAACCCAGCCAGAAATGTATGAACCAGAAATCAAACCAGCGGCTCGAAATCTTCTCTCTTCAACATACATTCCTATTTCAACTTCCAAGTCCTCTTGTAATAGCATTCCGTCATTTCTGATATATGAATTTCCTATATGGCGTCCCAACACCACTGCATCTTCTAATGATGAACACCCACCTTGTCCTAGGTCTGGTGTCATTGGGTGCATCGCATCACCTGCTACAGTAATTGTGCCGTTTGAAACTTTACCAAAAAGGAGATCCCATGGGTATCTAAATCGCAGGGGTCCCCATGATAAACTCGGCATATAAGCATGTTGTATAACATCTTTGACGATTTGTAAAGATTCGGGCACTCTCTCTAACATTGTCTTTTGTATGATCTTTGGGTCTCCTTTCGCCATTTCTTCCTCTGTATAAAAGTTCAACAAGGTAAAGATTAACCCATCATAATAGGTTGTAATGAAAATCCAAACGGTTAAGGCTATAATTCTACATGCACTAGGGATGGATGGATAAGTCATGAACCAGAAAATGTCAGTGTCATTATTTGGGAGGATACCGATCCTACAACCTTCTACAAGAAATTGTTGAGGCTCATGCTTCAATGCATGACCTTCAGGAAAAACTCCTAGTCCACGCACTGCATATCGATCTGAATAAACCGGATCCTTAAGCCCTAACCACTTTGCCACCACAGAGTGCACGCCATCACACCCTATCAAAACCTGTCAAACAAATCTAATCCCAACAAAATTGAAAGTTTAGCATTCAGAAAAAAAACATATTTGACATAATACAATCATTGGTGTTAATGTAAGAAGTAACGTCTGACCTTGGTATTGATAGTAGTCCCATCCTCCAAATGAATAGTCACGCCGTCATTACGTGTTTCAGTTTTTTCAATAGAGCGAACCCTTGATGAATAACGGATTGTATCAGTTGGTAGTTCTTCTAACAGAGCTTCAAGTAAGGCTCTTCTATGTACAGGCCTAGGTCCTCTTGCCAACCACTCATCCCTGTATTTAAAATTTGCAACTTGAATTTTTAGATACAATTATACGTGTAGTCTGGATCGACATAATCCTATTGTAGTACAACCTTTTTACACAACAAAATAGTATATAAATAAGAATTGGATGAGCATACCATTCATCAGTTGTAAACAGAATCTCTTGGGTAATACCATTTGCAACATTAGTAACTGCTCCCCTAAAAAACACAAAACAAAAATCATAAATATCCTAGCAGATCCTCAACTTTAGCAACACATAATTAAAGTTTTGATCACTGAAATACCAAATCATAAAAGATGTATGGAGAGGGTTGTAAATCGTAAATACCTTTTATAAGGTTTGTAAAGAGAAGTAAGCTTCTGAGCAACACCAAGTGCTTCAAGAGCAATCCAAGCATTTGAGAAAAGAGTTAGAGAACCACCAGTAACTCTCAGCTCATTTGCTCTTTCTAACACCAAACTCTTGACTCCAACTCGCTTAAGTGCTAATGCTGTTGCCAAACCTGCAACCCCACCTGCTACTATCACTACTTCTTCTCTCATTTCAACATTTTCCATCTCTCCGTTTCTCTCTTGCTAATGATATTATTGATATGCTAATCTGTTTCTCAATCTCTTGTTTGAATTATGGAAGTTTGTCCTTACTTATATATGATCAGTAATCCAGTGGAAAAATAGTTTGTCTGCGCAAGGATATGTGTTACAATTACAACGACGGAAGCACCCACGTCACTTGTTTTGTTCTGTCCAGTCTCTCAGTAGTGTGGTAAGATACTAAGATGCGTATGTGCTGACGTCGGTGTTTTCCAGTGAAAAATGAAGATTAAAAAAATGAAAAGATGGAGAAGTGGGGCATCGCGATCACCATACCTCTCGCATGCTAAGTGAGCGCTCTACTACCATCTGAGCTACATCCCCAACTTGCAAAGTTAACAATTATTTTACAATCGTTCCCTGGTGTATGTAAAAATCCAAGGGAAATCTTGAGGCTAATCTACCTCCCATTAGGGATTTTCCAACATAAACTCATTCCACTAATTCTACTAGCAGCAATGCACGAACAATGCCCCTGCCGAAAACAATAGAATAATTTTTGTGTGCTATCAAATTAGTATGTTTTTAAAGAGATGCAATTGTTAGAAATTCATTATGCGGAAGCCACAATGAAGAATGCAAGAGTCACAGTCGCTTCAATGATCAGTAGAACACAATGAAGTAAGAATAATTATAACAAAGTTTGTCTACACTCTCACTAATCCTTATATCTCTCTGTTTGATGGTTACAGAATCTTTTTGAGATTGTTTTCAGTGAGTGTAGGGACCTCTTCTTGACCTCCTTAAATAACTCTTCCATCAAGAGTCACAACAGACATGAGAACCAATTCCAAAAGACACATGCTTTCATGGGAAAGGACACAACCTTAGGTGTAGAGACATGTCGTTTAAATGAAACCATTCCATATGATGATAAGGTACATGAGACATATCATTGTTTTTCCAAAATTCTCCCACTTGGCCCATGTGATACAAGTTTGTCTCATAACAGGCATTTCCCTTCATCTGATAAGTAAGTGAATTTGGAATATTCTTTATATGGCCAGTGATAGTTCTCAATAAAATGAAACCTACAAATAAAATTAATGTTCGAATCATAGCGGTCAAAACTCTATTAACGAGCAATCCCTTCCATGCATCACGATAACATTATTTTCACAAATAAGTCCATCATAATGGTCGTATGAGTAAGTATCAATTACTTATTCAGGTCCAACTGTTGTCTCCAATGAGACATTTCTAATTTTCCGAGGCCTTATGTATACAACTTGAAAGAAAAATATAGAAATTTTATTCCTAAATGTTGCAAGTCACATAATTCAGAAAGTGTCGAAATGCACAATACTTAATACACATAAAGGTTGATCAGGCCCATATGCTTAACAAGATCCCTATACAACTAAGGATATAATCCTTTTGTCAATGGATCTACAAGCATAAATTGTGTGTTAATGTGCTCCTTAGTCACGTGATTTAACTTGACACATTTTCTGACAAAAGCTACTTGATATCGATATGCTAATTCTTACTCCCACTTTTCTTGATGTTGGAGCAGAAAACTTGCAGCTAAATTATCACAGTACAACACTAGTGGCTTAGAAATAGAATCCAAAGTTCTTAGCCCTTGTGAAGCTGCTTCGTAACATGCTACATACCCTGGCTTTACCAAGGTTATTCTGAAATTTTCCTAACATTTCAACTGCGAAAGCAATGCCAAGTCTTGCACAGACCTGTCATACATTAAGCTTCCAACCTATGATGTATATGGAATGGTTAAATCGTTTTTTGGACAATGATCTAAACTTAACTTATCTCCATTTTGAATAGGTGATATACTAGGTGCACAATTCTGCATTTGGAACCGTTCCACAACTTTGTTTATGAAGGCTTTTTGAGACAGTCCTAATGTCCCTTGGGACCTATCTCTACGAATCTCAATGCCAATAACTTAAAAGGCGTCACCCATATACTTCATTCTAAAGTTTCGTGAAAGAAACTGTTTAACCTCATGAAATAGTCCCAGATCATTACTAGCCAACAAATATCATCTACATACAGGATAAGAACGATAAGTTTGCTCCCACTAACCTTAAGGTATATACATTAATCCATAATGTCTTCCAAGAAACCAAATGAAGATATCACATTACGGAATTTCATATACCAGGGATGCATGTTTAAGCCCATATATAGATTTCCTTAGTTTGCAAACTAGATGATCACCTTGATTTGAAGAGAAACCTTGAGGTTGCACCATGTGCACTTCTTCATTTAGACTTCCATTGAGGAATGCAGTTTTCACATCCATTTGGTGTAACTCTAAGTTGAAATGAGCTACTAATGCCATGATTATTCGGATTGAGTCTTTCTTTGATACTAGAGAGAAAGTCTCATACTAATCAGTACCTTCCTTTCGAGTAAATACCTTAGCTACAAGTCTAGCCTTGTATCTTTCGACATTACCTTTAGAGTCTCCTTTTGGTCTTTAAAGATCCATTTATAACCCTTAGGTTTAACTCTTTTGGGTAATTCTACAAGGTCCTAAACTTGATTATTAGCCATGAAATCCGTCTCGTCTTTCAACGCTTGGATCCAAAATTTGGATTTGGCTTGTGAAAACATTACCGGATCATCCCCAATTAGGATACGAGAAGATGGAATATTCGAAAAAGCAGATTTCATAACTACGATGAAAAGCATGTTCACAATCAATTATCGAAGCAAACACAACGGAATCTAGAAATTCAACCAATGTCTACTATTCTAGTTAAAACTTCAAGTTATTGCAACCCTCATGTGGGTAAAATTCACAACAACACATAATATCATAAACACAAATGACATACATGTATATATATATGATGCTTTATGATATGACTAATAAATTTAAAATATCATATTGAAAACATCTTTTACCTATGGACATTAAGAAATTTTCAATCTAATATTTCAATTAATATATCACATCCCAAACAATACCTAAAGACTTCCATGTGGGCCCGGGTCTATGACATTATAATTGTTTGCAATTCTTTTTTTTTTTTAATTTCAAATTATAAGATGCTGTGGCTAATCTTATAATAGGAATTAATTAACAATGAACTCCAAACTGATTTCACTTATTGCCGTTCTATCACGTGATTAGACAGTAAATATTATCCATAATCTTAATCATCTTAGCATGAGACAATTAAGGAATAAGCAAACGGTAATTCAGTAATGGATGGGATCATGCCTAATCTCATTAGGTCAAACTGAACTACCATGAATTCATGATTTCAGACCCGTAATAATGATGAACAAAATATCACTCATTAATAACAACATACAGTTAAAATATCACTCATCATGTAATAAATCAAGGGGATTTTAATAAAGTGCCACACTTCCAATTTGCAGTTTAAGAAAATGCCACCGTTTTTTTCAGAGTTTATTTAATGCCACACGTTTGACCTTTTCCATCCAAAAAAACTGTTGCCATCAGTTAGTGCATAGGTGGCATTTATCCAGCTTAGTAAAAGACATATACACCCTCAAATCTGTCACAGCTCTATCTCTGCTTAAACATCTCAACTCCATTTACTCCAGCCATCACCCTGTAATCTGGCATACTCAGCTTCACCAGGACCACGACCAGCTTAACCTCCTTTCTTCATTTCCAACAATCTCTGCCTGCGAACACATCAGAACTACCACCAAACTGCAGCGGCAACAATACCAGCTGCACCATTTCATCTCATAAACATACATCTCCTCATACCATTTCCAGTGCCAATTCAATTTCATTACCAGCAAATCTGTTACTCATCTCGCTTGCAATCTCGCCATGTCCAGTTCAACAGCATCATACCCATCCGTAATCCATCACCGATTCCTCCTTGTTCTTGGGTTCACTGCACCTGCAACATCCACCAGTAAAACTCTCCAGCATCAACACTGTCATGTCACCTGTCCTAGCATTCATCTAAGTCACCAAATACCCATGGAACTCTGTAGCAACACTTCAGTTCCATGGCAATTCATCACCAACCATCGCAGTCATTTTCTCTTGCTTCATCTCAAGAGCCTACAGCAACTCCCTGCAGCTCCTGTGACATTAACCAAGCACAAACCACCTTCAATTCTGTTGCAACTACCACTGCAAAACACACCTGCAATTCCAGCTCAAACCTATCTTCAGTTCATCTATAATATCAACAACAACATCATTTCCTCAAGTACCATCAATGGCAGTAGCAGGAGTGTCTTCTTATCCCTTGTTCTCATCAACTTCCTTTCCTTGAAGATGTTCTTCACTGAACCCTAAAATTCAATTCGATATTAATTTCATCCCCAAAATCACTCAAAACTCGAATCCGAGTTGAACTCATCTTCTATTCAACAACTTTCAGCAACATCCCTTGTACACAGGCTCAACTGGTAGAAACTGAGCTTGAAGAGGTGAAGAAAAATCCATTTAGGACTTTTATCGAACACCTAATGTGCCATTCTCATCTTGGTGTAACATTGAAATTTCTAGCGGTTCTAAACTCACTGAAACACCTGCAAATTCAATTCACAACAAACCCATAGTTCAGAAACTATTCAACAATCATAAATCTCCAAATCCAGTCCAAATTATCAACCAACAAGACCATTATCTTCACTGGTTTAATTGGTCTTCAAACTCCATCAACTGCTCAGCATTTCGAACTCATTTCAGCCTGGAAGTCGAGATATAAAATCTCTTGATAGACCCTGGAAAATACCCATTGTAGGCTCTGAAAGATGATTCACGGAAGCAACACATTTCCTCATGTTATTCTTTTCTTTTTTTGTTTACCGGTGATAAAGACGGTGAACCCATGACTAGTATAATAGGGTTTTCAAGGGTAAATATGTAAATCACGAAAGATTCTTTTGACCGAGTCAGCGAAAAAGACCAAGTGTGTGGGTCCTGACGGAAAAACTAACGGTTGTGGCATTTAATAAACTCTGAAAAAAACGGTGGCATTTTCTTGAATCGGGATTTGCAAGTGTGGCAGTTTGTTAAAAATCCCATAAATCAATCATGATCAAACCAAAGGATAACAGTTATGAAATATATATGGGATATCCATAAATACGTATCTTATACTTAAATACGTATGAAATACTTATTTTACGGTTTTTAATGATTCCCATATCTAACCGTATTTTACTCGCATGAATTAACCGTATTTTACTCGCATGAATTAAAATATTAGATAATTTAGGAAACACCCGAGTATATATGGTACTTATTGCAATTTGAACTATACAAACAAATCAAACATATAAAATGATCTTAAAAAATAATAATGGAGAAATGGGGCATCGATCTCCATACCTCTCGCATGCAAAGCCAGCGCTCTACCATCTGAGCTACATTCCCCAGATGTGAGAGTAACAGCTCAATGCAACTCTGTAAGAGTATGGACCTTTGTTGCTATTGGCTTGCCATTTCTTTCTCTTGGCTCCTAAACATAACATCTTTGGATACAATGCGAAATTAGGTAGCCAGAGAACTAAATAATTAACTGCGATGTGCTTTAAATACAAATCGTATTTATGAAGATGGAGGTACATTATCTGAAAATCCCTTTGGATCAACTCAATCGGCCCGATTTTTCAATTCATCCAATTACGGTTACACTCTTCCTGTCTCTAGAATCTAGACTTAATCTTGTTTTAGACTAGAATATCTTGTAGCGCCGTGAATTATGTTGATACACATGGCAACTATTTCGGAAACGTGTCACGTACACATAAATGGGGTGTCATTCCTCTCAGGTGCCACGGCCTTGTAATAGTCGCTGTAACCATGCCAATCTACAACTCCATAAAAAACCAGGCTATACACGGTGAGTTCCTACCACCTCGGCGGTAGGCACATTGGGTCGGTAAGCTGTTGTTATATATGGAAGTACCGAGACAATTGTGTGTCAAGTAAACTCTGTTTGTGTTTAAGGTTTCTAAACCGGTAAACCCTATCTATCTAGGGTCAAGCTATTTAAACTCTTAATTAATCTCTTTAGTCATTAGTTTTCGTATCCTCAGTACTAATACAGACGGGTTGCTAAGACATTCATCATGAAGCATAAAAAACAGTATTCAAGATGAATGTCACAGAGAAAAGCAGGGGAGTTTTCAACCGATCAGGTGAAGCTGGTACTTCATCTTGTAAAATTATTTAGATTTCAAAACTGAGTCAGTTTTGTTGGCAATTCTTTGGAGGTTTTTGTACTCCATAGTATGCCTTCTCCGGTGAGTTCTAGGTGTTCACTCCGTCAATCCAAAACAAAGGATTCAAAGGAGATCGTTTTGGATCATGAGTAAAATGGCAAGGCTCATGTAATCCTTTTCTTTCTCTTGCAGTCTTTTGTTTTGGTGAGGCCTTCTTGAAGTATGCCAAAAGCACGTGCCAAGGAGTAGAATTTAGTACCACATCTCTCAAAAATGCAAACTATACTTGGTATTTAGATCTCAAGATTGGAGAAATGAACGTCGAGCTCGGTTGCGCGAGCTTGTAACCCAAGTGGGGACATCAAGGTGGTCGAACACTGGTCGGGTTTCATTCGGTAGGTGCTGGTGTGCACGCTAGGTTGACTCGCCCGTTCCAAGTTGGGAGTTGGCTGCATTGTCTTGGCATAGGCTTGGGCTGTGTGACCACTATAGCGGAGGGCACCGCGTCAGGCTGGTTTCACAGAGCAACGAACACCTCCCGCTCTTGACAGTGGAAGGATCACGAGTCAATGTGTCCCAGTTCCAACTCAGCCTGGTGAGCCGAGTCAGTCGAACAACCACTTTTTTTTTTTGTAGACAAATTTTTTACCACCCTTCTTTTCACATTTTCATTACTAAGTGTGAAACAAACACCTCCCGCTCTTGACAGTGGAAGGATCACGAGCCAATGTGCCCCAATTCCAACTCAGCCTGGTGAGCCGAGTCAGTTGAACAACCTGAACCGTATCATCAACTCAGTAAGCATCCTTCCATCCATAATTACATAAGTTTGGATATTCAATAGTTTGTGATTTCTTCGGATTTTTTTTTTTACTGGCTTGTTCCTTGCGGCAAACCATGACGGCTACCCAACTGTTCTCGTCAATACAGTGCAAGTGGCTCATTTAAAGGGCCATTCATATTGATGGCCTTTGTAAATTGCATATTCAAAGTACTGACAAAATTTGATCCCATCTACTGGCAACACGTTCATATCAGCGGTTCTGGAAATTCAACGGTATTTGCTGGTACTGGAAAATTTGATGGCTCTAATTTTGAAACTCCTTGTACATTCTGGCAGAAAAACAAAGATTTACTAGTTGGCTTGTAACTTTACGCTTACAGGACCGGCATGTTATTTATTTACATCAAGGTACCTAAAATGTTTCAAGGCTAGTAACAAAAAATGAAAATAAAAAATTAAAGGATGGAGAAGTGGGGCAGCGATCCCCATACCTCTCGCATGCTAAGCGAGCCCTCTACCATCTGAGCTACATCCCCTGGTTGTAACATCAACAGATTCTCTACTCTCTTTCCTTGTGCCTGAACTTAATAATATATACAACTGCTATGTGCTTTAAATACAAAATCACATTTATAAAAACGATATATTACAAATAAAAATCAAATAAACAGAATGAAACAGGGCTGTGCAGCTTACAGTAAATGCTTGCAATGAGCTTTATTCAGCATAGTAACAAAGAGTGTACACCCTCACACCCTATTAAAACCTGTCGAACAAATCAAATTAAAAGTTTGCCATCAACTATTCCATGGGGAAAAAAAATAATATATTGCACTATCTGGTGTCAAACGTAAGAAGTAGTGAGTGATATTAACCTCAACATAAAAAGTCCTAAAAAGTCCACATTGTTTCAGTCATGATTTTACCTGCACTGGGGGTGGATGGATAAGCCATGAACCAGAAAACGTCAGTGTTGGTATTTGGCATGATACTTCATGTTTCAATCCATGACCTTCAGGAAACACTCCTAATCCGCGCACGGCATATCGACCTGAATAAACCGGTGCTTTAAGCCCTAACCACTTTGCCACCAAAGAGTGTACACCGTCACACCCTATTAAAACCTGTCGAACAAATCAAATTAAAAGTTTGCCATCAACTATTCCATGGGGGAAAAAAAATATATTGCACTATCTGGTGTCAAACGTAAGAAGTAGTGAGTGACCTTGGTATTGATAGTAGTCTCATCTTCTAGATGAACGATTACTCCGAATGGATCCACATCATTCCGTGTTTCGGTTTTTTCAATTGAGCAAAGCCTCGACGAGTAACGGACTGTATCAGTTGGTAGTTCCTATAACATAGCTTCAAGTAAGGCTCTCCTATGCACAGACCTAGGTCCTCTTGCCAACCACTCTTCCCTACATTTATCAATTGCAAATTCAATTGTTAGGTACAAATATCCCGGGCACAATCCTATTATGGCTTCATTTACTAGGTACAAAACAAAATAATGTATAAATAAGAATTGGATCAACATACCCTTCATCAGTTGTAAACAGAATCTCTTGGGTAACTCCATTTGCAACATTCGTAACTTCTCCCCTGAAAAACACAAAACAAACACCAAATTTAGCATCATCGTAATCAAAGTTTTGATCACTAAGAAAGCAAAATCACAGAAGTTTGGCAACACATATTCAAAAGCAAGATTAATTACCTTTTGAAAGGTTTGTAGACGGCAGTAAGTTTGTGAGCAACACCAAGTGCTTCAAGAGCAATCCAAGCATTTGGGAAAAGAGTTAAAGAACCACCAATGATTCTCAGCTCATTAGCTCTCTCCAACACTAAACTCTTGACTCCAACTCTCTTTAATGCTAATGCTGTTGCTAAACCTGCAACTCCTCCTCCTACTATCACTACTTCTTCTCTCATCACAACATTTTCCATCTCTGATCACTTTCTTTCTTGCTAATGACAATATTCTTGTTATTTTTCAGTTTCTCTCTTGCCAATGATATTCTTGAATTTCTAATCTGTTTCTCAATCTCTTGTTTGAACACTGTGGAAGTTTAATTGAGTTGTACTAATTTATATACAAGTATTAGTTTAAGGTGGTTCATTATTTAATCACTTGTCTATGTGTATTTTTCGAAGCTTCCGCTGCAAGGAGAGTGATATGACCGAGGATGCTTTGTCATCACGGGATTTGACTTGACTATCTAGATTCTTCATTCTAATTTTTGAATGATAAAATCATTGGAAAGTCCTCACTCAGGTGCCAAATGGAATCCCAGGGTTCTCAAGGCTGCATTTTATATGTGATAAAATGACTTGCGTTTTCGATTTATTCATTTATTAACGAAAACCACGCTACCTGTTTCGCAAGTAGTCAAAGTAGTGATGAGTTGCGTGAGTGGTGACGTCTTTCTAAATGGCACTTTCCCTATGTAAAAGTCCAAAATATTATACTTTACATTTTGCCCCAAAAAACGTTATCCAGCAGTAACTGTACATTTACATGATTCAACCAGTAAAAAAATAATAATAATTACCCTTTCATTAACATTGCAACAATATTCCTGGTGCGCTGCAAAGACTCGGAGCACTTCGAAGAGTCCGTTTCAGTATGTGCATTTTTCAAGTGCCCTGACACTTTATGGTATGCTTCGGTCAAATCTTCACAGCAGTAATACTCAGTTTGTGTTGCGGAAATTTTCTGGATTTCGCCCTTGTTTTGGGTAGAATATGTTAGGTTTCTTGTTCCCTGATAATAGATGGTTCCGGAATTCTCTATAGTATAAGACAGGTATTTTGAGTGTTTCCTAAATTCTGTAGTTTCCTGATCTGGTTTAAATACTTAGTTTCCAAGGAACTTTGAGACCAAGTTAACTCGCAGAAAAAGAATGTAACATCTATAAAAGGGGTCCTTAAGGGGTCCTTAGAGTCAGGATTTAGATATCTTCTTCTTAAAGAAAAACAAACGTCTGTTTGTGAGAAAAGAAAAGAGCAACTAGGGTTCTTATTATGGGAGAGCTTTGAGTGACTAGTTCTTGTGAGGTAAAGCTTGTGTAGGAGTTTTTTTCTTCAAGGAATTAGTGAAATCTTTTGTTTGTCGAATCGTTCTTGTTTCTTCTTAGTTCTCTATATTGTGTTTACTCGCTAGAACATCTTACTCGAGACGAACGTGTAGTAGTGTTTCTATCTTAAAGGAAATCTCTATCGGATTCCACAATTGGTGTGGTGAGAGTGGATAGTCGAGAAGGAGTTACTGCGATGGAAAAGTATGGAGAATTGAAGTCTTATCGTATGGAAATATTTGATGGGAATTCTGATTTCAGTCTCTGGAAGATGAATATGAAGATTATCTTGTCGTGCTAGATTTGGATGATGCCCTAAAAGGTCCACCGATGAGGCAACAGAAAAAGAAAGATTCGGAAGAGATGGAGTAGTCAGAAGACGTTATTGATGCATGGAGAAAGATGGATAAAAAGTGTTTATCGGAGATTCGGCTTCGTCTTGCAAGAAAGGTACAAGGTCATGCTGCAATCAAGGATGCTACATCAGCAAAACAGTTGTGGGATTCTCTTGAAAGTTTGTTCATGGCTAAAACAATGACTAATAAGATCATTATTAGGGTATTTTACATGATACGAGGATGAAAGAGAACACTCCGGTAATTGATCATATTTCTGCCTTTGATTCATTAATATCGAAGCTTGAAGCTGTTGATGACAATTTGAATGATCAAGTCAAATCTCTACAGCTGATCTGGACGCTTCCAGAATCGTACAAGACGTTGTCACGGAATTTTATGAGTCGATCGTCGTTTACTACATTAGAAGTCTGCAACGCTTTAGCTGCAGATGAGATGATGCGGAAGAGAGATCGGGTTAGTAATATTTCTGAAGATGCATTTGTAGCTGATGGGAAGAGAGTTGGTGAAAACAAAGAAAAACGAATTGTTTTCAAAGGTGATTTCTACAAGTGTGGTCATCCAGGTCATTGTGCTAGAGAATTTCCTAGGAAGAAGGAAGGTTTTGGGAAAGCTTCGGCTAACTTTCCTAAAGATACTGCAGCCTTGGCGATGCTATCGGAAGAAGGTGATCGTGATGAGGTCATACTGATGCCTGCAAATCTTAAAAGTCAGGGAGGATGGGTATTAGACTGTGGTGCCGTTGTGCATGTTTGTAACAATCGTTCATTATACATCAATTATGAAGATTACAACGGGTTTGTCTACATGGAGAATGACTCTAGATTGCTGGTTCATGAAGTCAGATCGCCTGGAATTGTTTGATGGCTCGGTTCAAACAATCACAAATGTTAGACATGTGATGGAGATGAAGTGGAATCTAATTAGTTTACATAGATTAAAATCACTTGGAATGAGTTACTCTACTAAAGATGGAGTAATTAGTGTATATCATGGCGATAATGTGATCTTGATGTCAAGACGGTGCAAGAACTTGTATAGATTACATGGAAGAGTTGTTTGTGGTGGTGCTAGAAGTTTAAGAAACATATGTTTCGGTCAGTACACGAAATCCAGAAATTTGTAACGCTCGATTTTGTAACGGATTATTTTAAGGAACGTCATATCGACATTGGTAACTTTGTAACGATGGATAATCGTTGCAATAATTGGTATCTATTACAGAGTTTCGGGAGGGTTGTGGGTAATTACCTTCCTATCCTCAACTTAAATTTCCAGGTTACATTGTTACCCTCCATTACTATTACCGAATCCAACCCTGCGTGCCTTTACTCGTAAGACAGAGAAAACTAAATAGAATCAAATCACACCATCTCTATAATAGGTAAATGCCTCTTTTTCTCCGGAAGTTGTCGGAATTATGCGTAATAAGATATTCGCCATAATTTAAGAGGTCTTATCAATAAAATTTCCATTTATCCATGATCTAGGCATAGTTCACAATCCATTCTATAATTCTTCTCATTACCTCGCATGGGAAAAGAATCCCACAAACAAAGGAATTGTACAGGACGAAATAACATAAAAAAAGACTCGTTCTAAACATGAAATTAATATTTCCTACAGATTATAAACTTTGTTTTTAAAGAGATGCAATTGTTAGAAATTCTTTATGCGGAAGCCACAATGAAGAATGCAAGAGTCACAATCGCTTCCATGATCAGTAGAACACAATGAAGTAAGAATAATTATAACAAAGTCTGTCTACACTCTTACTAATCCTTATATCTCTCTGTTTGATGGTTACAGAATCTTTTTGAGATTGTTTTCAGTGAGTGTAGGGACCTCTTCTTGACCTCCTTAAATAAATCTTCCATCAAGAGTCACAACAGACATGAGAACCAATTCCAAAAAACACATGCTTTCATGAGAAAGGACACAACCTTAGGTGTAGAGACATGTCGTTTAAATGAAACCATTCCATATGATTATAAGGTACATGAGACATATCATTATTTTTCCAACATTCTCCCACTTGGCCCATGTGATACAAGTTTGTCTCATAACAGGCATTTCCCTTCATCTGATAAGTAAGTGAATTTGGAATATTCTTTATATGGACAGTGATAGTTCTCAATAAAATGAAACCTACAAATAAAATTAATGTTCGAATCATAGCGGTCAAAACTCTATTAACGAGCAATCCCTTCCATGCATCACGATAACATTATTTTCACAAATAAGTCCATCATAATGGTCGTATGAGTAAGTATCAATTACTTATTCAGGTCCAACTGTTGTCTCCGATGAGACATTTCTAATTTTCCGAGGCCTTATGTATACAACTTGAATGAAAAATATAGAAATTTTATTCCTAAATATTGCAAGTCACATAATTCAGAAAGTGTCAAAATGCACAATACTTAATACACATAAAGGTTGATCAGGCCCATATGCTTAACAAGATCCCTATACAACTGAGGATATAATCCTTTTGTCAATGGATCTACAAGCATAAATTGTGTGTTAATGTGCTCCTTAGTCACGTGATTTAACTTGACACATTTTCTGACAAAAGCTACTTGATATCGATATGCTAATTCTTACTCCCACTTTTCTTGATGTTGGAGCAGAAAACTTGCAGCTAAATTATCACAGTACAACACTAGTGGCTTAGAAACAGAATCCAAAGTTCTTAGCCCTTGTGAAGCTGCTTCGTAACATGATACATACCCTGGCTTTACCAAGGTTATTCTGAAATTTTCCTAACATTTCAACTGCGAAAACAATGCCAAGTCTTGCACAAACCTGTCATACATTAAGCTTCCAACCTATGATGTATATGGAATGGTTAAATCGTTTTTTGGACAATGATCTAAACTTAACTTATCTCCATTTTGAATAGGTGATATACTAGGTGCACAATTCTGCATTTGGAACCGTTCCACAACTTTGTTTATGAAGGCTTTTTGAGACAATCCTAATGTCCCTTGGGACCTATCTCTACGAATCTCAATGCCAATAACTTAAAAGGCGTCACCCATATACTTCATTCTAAAGTTTCGTGAAAGAAACTGTTTAACCTCATGAAATAGTCCCAGATCATTACTAGCCAACAAATATCATCTACATACAGGATAAGAACGATAAGTTTGCTCCCACTAACCTTAAGGTATATACATTAATCCATAATGTCTTCCAAGAAACCAAATGAAGATATCACATTACGGAATTTCATATACCAGGGATGCATGTTTAAGCCCATATATAGATTTCCTTAGTTTGCAAACTAGATGATCACCTTGATTTGAAGAGAAACCTTGAGGTTGCACCATGTGCACTTCTTCATTTAGACTTCCATTGAGGAATGCAGTTTTCACATCCATTTGGTGTAACTCTAAGTTGAAATGAGCTACTAATGCCATGATTATTCGGATTGAGTCTTTCTTTGATACTAGAGAGAAAGTCTCATGCTAATCAGTACCTTCCTTTCGAGTAAATACCTTAGCTACAAGTCTAGCCTTGTATCTTTCGACATTACCTTTAGAGTCTCCTTTTGGTCTTTAAAGATCCATTTATAACCCTTAGGTTTAACTCTTTTGGGTAATTCTACAAGGTCCTAAACTTGATTATTAGCCATGAAATTCGTCTCGTCTTTCAACGCTTGGATCCAAAATTTGGATTTGGCTTGTGAAAACATTACCGGATCATCCCCAATTAGGATACGAGAAGATGGAATATTCGAAAAAGCAGATTTCATAACTACAATGAAAAGCATGTTCACAACCAATTATCGAAGCAAACACAACGGAATCTAGAAATTCAACCAATGTCTACTATTCTAGTTAAAACTTCAAGTTATTGCAACCCTCCTGTGGGTAAAATTCACAACAACACATAATATCATAAACACAAATGACATACATGTATATATATATGATGCTTTATGATATGACTAATAAATTTAAAATATCATATTGAAAACATCTTTTACCTATGGACATTAAGAAATTTTCAATCTAATATTTCAATTAATATATCACATCCCAAACAATACCTAAAGACTTCCATGTGGGCCCGGGTCTATGACATTATAATTGTTTGCAATTCTTTTTTTTTTTAATTTCAAATTATAAGATGCTGTGGCTAATCTTATAATAGGAATTAATTAACAATGAACTCCAAACTGATTTCACTTATTGCCGTTCTATCACGTGATTAGACAGTAAATATTATCCATAATCTTAATTATCTTAGCATGAGACAATTAAGGAATAAGCAAACGGTAATTCAGTAATGGATGGGATCATGCCTAATCTCATTAGGTCAAACTGAACTACCATGAATTCATGATTTCAGACCCGTAATAATGATGAACAAAAGATCACTCATTAATAACAACATACAGTTAAAATATCACTCATCATGTAATAAATCAATCATGATCAACACCAAAGGATAACAGTTATGAAATATATATGGGATATCCATAAATACGTATCTTATACTTAAATACGTATGAAATACTTATTTTACGGTTTTTAATGATTCCCATATCTAACCGTATTTTACTCGCATGAATTAAAATATTAGATAATTTAGGAAACACCCGAGTATATATGGTACTTATTGCAATTTGAACTATACAAACAAATCAAACATATAAAATGATCTTAAAAAATAATAATGGAGAAATGGGGCATCGATCTCCATACCTCTCGCATGCAAAGCCAGCGCTCTACCATCTGAGCTACATTCCCCAGATGTGAGAGTAACAGCTCAATGCAACTCTGTAAGAGTATGGACCTTTGTTGCTATTGGCTTGCCATTTCTTTCTCTTGGCTCCTAAACATAACATCTTTGGATACAATGCGAAATTAGGTAGCCAGAGAACTAAATAATTAACTGCGATGTGCTTTAAATACAAATCGTATTTATGAAGATGGAGGTACATTATCTGAAAATCCCTTTGGATCAACTCAATCGGCCCGATTTTTCAATTCATCCAATTACGGTTACACTCTTCCTGTCTCTAGAATCTAGACTTAATCTTGTTTTAGACTAGAATATCTTGTAGCGCCGTGAATTATGTTGATACACATGGCAACTATTTCGGAAACGTGTCACGTACACATAAATGGGGTGTCATTCCTCTCAGGTGCCACGGCCTTGTAATAGTCGCTGTAACCATGCCAATCTACAACTCCATAAAAAACCAGGCTATACACGGTGAGTTCCTACCACCTCGGCGGTAGGCACATTGGGTCGGTAAGCTGTTGTTATATATGGAAGTACCGAGACAATTGTGTGTCAAGTAAACTCTGTTTGTGTTTAAGGTTTCTAAACCGGTAAACCCTATCTATCTAGGGTCAAGCTATTTAAACTCTTAATTAATCTCTTTAGTCATTAGTTTTCGTATCCTCAGTACTAATACAGACGGGTTGCTAAGACATTCATCATGAAGCATAAAAAACAGTATTCAAGATGAATGTCACAGAGAAAAGCAGGGGAGTTTTCAACCGATCAGGTGAAGCTGGTACTTCATCTTGTAAAATTATTTAGATTTCAAAACTGAGTCAGTTTTGTTGGCAATTCTTTGGAGGTTTTTGTACTCCATAGTATGCCTTCTCCGGTGAGTTCTAGGTGTTCACTCCGTCAATCCAAAACAAAGGATTCAAAGGAGATCGTTTTGGATCATGAGTAAAATGGCAAGGCTCATGTAATCCTTTTCTTTCTCTTGCAGTCTTTTGTTTTGGTGAGGCCTTCTTGAAGTATGCCAAAAGCACGTGCCAAGGAGTAGAATTTAGTACCACATCTCTCAAAAATGCAAACTATACTTGGTATTTAGATCTCAAGATTGGAGAAATGAACGTCGAGCTCGGTTGCGCGAGCTTGTAACCCAAGTGGGGACATCAAGGTGGTCGAACACTGGTCGGGTTTCATTCGGTAGGTGCTGGTGTGCACGCTAGGTTGACTCGCCCGTTCCAAGTTGGGAGTTGGCTGCATTGTCTTGGCATAGGCTTGGGCTGTGTGACCACTATAGCGGAGGGCACCGCGTCAGGCTGGTTTCACAGAGCAACGAACACCTCCCGCTCTTGACAGTGGAAGGATCACGAGTCAATGTGTCCCAGTTCCAACTCAGCCTGGTGAGCCGAGTCAGTCGAACAACCACTTTTTCTTTTTTTGTAGACAAATTTTTTACCACCCTTCTTTTCACATTTTCATTACTAAGTGTGAAACAAACACCTCCCGCTCTTGACAGTGGAAGGATCACGAGCCAATGTGCCCCAATTCCAACTCAGCCTGGTGAGCCGAGTCAGTTGAACAACCTGAACCGTATCATCAACTCAGTAAGCATCCTTCCCATCCATAATTACATAAGTTTGGATATTCAATAGTTTGTGATTTCTTCGGATTTTTTTTTTTTACTGGCTTGTTCCTTGCGGCAAACCATGACGGCTACCCAACTGTTCTCGTCAATACAGTGCAAGTGGCTCATTTAAAGGGCCATTCATATTGATGGCCTTTGTAAATTGCATATTCAAAGTACTGACAAAATTTGATCCCATCTACTGGCAACACGTTCATATCAGCGGTTCTGGAAATTCAACGGTATTTGCTGGTACTGGAAAATTTGATGGCTCTAATTTTGAAACTCCTTGTACATTCTGGCAGAAAAACAAAGATTTACTAGTTGGCTTGTAACTTTACGCTTACAGGACCGGCATGTTATTTATTTACATCAAGGTACCTAAAATGTTTCAAGGCTAGTAACAAAAAATGAAAATAAAAAATTAAAGGATGGAGAAGTGGGGCAGCGATCCCCATACCTCTCGCATGCTAAGCGAGCCCTCTACCATCTGAGCTACATCCCCTGGTTGTAACATCAACAGATTCTCTACTCTCTTTCCTTGTGCCTGAACTTAATAATATATACAACTGCTATGTGCTTTAAATACAAAATCACATTTATAAAAACGATATATTACAAATAAAAATCAAATAAACAGAATGAAACAGGGCTGTGCAGCTTACAGTAAATGCTTGCAATGAGCTTTATTCAGCATAGTAACAAAGAGTGTACACCCTCACACCCTATTAAAACCTGTCGAACAAATCAAATTAAAAGTTTGCCATCAACTATTCCATGGGGAAAAAAAATAATATATTGCACTATCTGGTGTCAAACGTAAGAAGTAGTGAGTGATATTAACCTCAACATAAAAAGTCCTAAAAAGTCCACATTGTTTCAGTCATGATTTTACCTGCACTGGGGGTGGATGGATAAGCCATGAACCAGAAAACGTCAGTGTTGGTATTTGGCATGATACTTCATGTTTCAATCCATGACCTTCAGGAAACACTCCTAATCCGCGCACGGCATATCGACCTGAATAAACCGGTGCTTTAAGCCCTAACCACTTTGCCACCAAAGAGTGTACACCGTCACACCCTATTAAAACCTGTCGAACAAATCAAATTAAAAGTTTGCCATCAACTATTCCATGGGGGAAAAAAAATATATTGCACTATCTGGTGTCAAACGTAAGAAGTAGTGAGTGACCTTGGTATTGATAGTAGTCTCATCTTCTAGATGAACGATTACTCCGAATGGATCCACATCATTCCGTGTTTCGGTTTTTTCAATTGAGCAAAGCCTCGACGAGTAACGGACTGTATCAGTTGGTAGTTCCTATAACATAGCTTCAAGTAAGGCTCTCCTATGCACAGACCTAGGTCCTCTTGCCAACCACTCTTCCCTACATTTATCAATTGCAAATTCAATTGTTAGGTACAAATATCCCGGGCACAATCCTATTATGGCTTCATTTACTAGGTACAAAACAAAATAATGTATAAATAAGAATTGGATCAACATACCCTTCATCAGTTGTAAACAGAATCTCTTGGGTAACTCCATTTGCAACATTCGTAACTTCTCCCCTGAAAAACACAAAACAAACACCAAATTTAGCATCATCGTAATCAAAGTTTTGATCACTAAGAAAGCAAAATCACAGAAGTTTGGCAACACATATTCAAAAGCAAGATTAATTACCTTTTGAAAGGTTTGTAGACGGCAGTAAGTTTGTGAGCAACACCAAGTGCTTCAAGAGCAATCCAAGCATTTGGGAAAAGAGTTAAAGAACCACCAATGATTCTCAGCTCATTAGCTCTCTCCAACACTAAACTCTTGACTCCAACTCTCTTTAATGCTAATGCTGTTGCTAAACCTGCAACTCCTCCTCCTACTATCACTACTTCTTCTCTCATCACAACATTTTCCATCTCTGATCACTTTCTTTCTTGCTAATGACAATATTCTTGTTATTTTTCAGTTTCTCTCTTGCCAATGATATTCTTGAATTTCTAATCTGTTTCTCAATCTCTTGTTTGAACACTGTGGAAGTTTAATTGAGTTGTACTAATTTATATACAAGTATTAGTTTAAGGTGGTTCATTATTTAATCACTTGTCTATGTGTATTTTTCGAAGCTTCCGCTGCAAGGAGAGTGATATGACCGAGGATGCTTTGTCATCACGGGATTTGACTTGACTATCTAGATTCTTCATTCTAATTTTTGAATGATAAAATCATTGGAAAGTCCTCACTCAGGTGCCAAATGGAATCCCAGGGTTCTCAAGGCTGCATTTTATATGTGATAAAATGACTTGCGTTTTCGATTTATTCATTTATTAACGAAAACCACGCTACCTGTTTCGCAAGTAGTCAAAGTAGTGATGAGTTGCGTGAGTGGTGACGTCTTTCTAAATGGCACTTTCCCTATGTAAAAGTCCAAAATATTATACTTTACATTTTGCCCCAAAAAACGTTATCCAGCAGTAACTGTACATTTACATGATTCAACCAGTAAAAAAATAATAATAATTACCCTTTCATTAACATTGCAACAATATTCCTGGTGCGCTGCAAAGACTCGGAGCACTTCGAAGAGTCCGTTTCAGTATGTGCATTTTTCAAGTGCCCTGACACTTTATGGTATGCTTCGGTCAAATCTTCACAGCAGTAATACTCAGTTTGTGTTGCGGAAATTTTCTGGATTTCGCCCTTGTTTTGGGTAGAATATGTTAGGTTTCTTGTTCCCTGATAATAGATGGTTCCGGAATTCTCTATAGTATAAGACAGGTATTTTGAGTGTTTCCTAAATTCTGTAGTTTCCTGATCTGGTTTAAATACTTAGTTTCCAAGGAACTTTGAGACCAAGTTAACTCGCAGAAAAAGAATGTAACATCTATAAAAGGGGTCCTTAAGGGGTCCTTAGAGTCAGGATTTAGATATCTTCTTCTTAAAAAAACAAACGTCTGTTTGTGAGAAAAGAAAAGAAAGAGCAACTAGGGTTCTTATTATGGGAGAGCTTTGAGTGACTAGTTCTTGTGAGGTAAAGCTTGTGTAGGAGTTTTTTCTTCAAGGAATTAGTGAAATCTTTTGTTTGTCGAATCGTTCTTGTTCTTCTTAGTTCTCTATATTGTGTTTACTCGCTAGAACATCTTACTCGAGCGAACGTGTAGTAGTAGTGTTTCTATCTTAAAGGAAATCTCTATCGGATTCCACAATTGGTGTGGTGAGAGTGGATAGTCGAGAAGGAGTTACTGCGATGGAAAAGTATGGAGAATTGAAGTCTTATCGTATGGAAATATTTGATGGGAATTCTGATTTCAGTCTCTGGAAGATGAATATGAAGATTATCTTGTCGTGCTAGATTTGGATGATGCCCTAAAAGGTCCACCGATGAGGCAACAGAAAAAGAAAGATTCGGAAGAGATGGAGTAGTCAGAAGACGTTATTGATGCATGGAGAAAGATGGATAAAAAGTGTTTATCGGAGATTCGGCTTCGTCTTGCAAGAAAGGTACAAGGTCATGCTGCAATCAAGGATGCTACATCAGCAAAACAGTTGTGGGATTCTCTTGAAAGTTTGTTCATGGCTAAAACAATGACTAATAAGATCATTATTAGGGTATTTTACATGATACGAGGATGAAAGAGAACACTCCGGTAATTGATCATATTTCTGCCTTTGATTCATTAATATCGAAGCTTGAAGCTGTTGATGACAATTTGAATGATCAAGTCAAATCTCTACAGCTGATCTGGACGCTTCCAGAATCGTACAAGACGTTGTCACGGAATTTTATGAGTCGATCGTCGTTTACTACATTAGAAGTCTGCAACGCTTTAGCTGCAGATGAGATGATGCGGAAGAGAGATCGGGTTAGTAATATTTCTGAAGATGCATTTGTAGCTGATGGGAAGAGAGTTGGTGAAAACAAAGAAAAACGAATTGTTTTCAAAGGTGATTTCTACAAGTGTGGTCATCCAGGTCATTGTGCTAGAGAATTTCCTAGGAAGAAGGAAGGTTTTGGGAAAGCTTCGGCTAACTTTCCTAAAGATACTGCAGCCTTGGCGATGCTATCGGAAGAAGGTGATCGTGATGAGGTCATACTGATGCCTGCAAATCTTAAAAGTCAGGGAGGATGGGTATTAGACTGTGGTGCCGTTGTGCATGTTTGTAACAATCGTTCATTATACATCAATTATGAAGATTACAACGGGTTTGTCTACATGGAGAATGACTCTAGATTGCTGGTTCATGAAGTCAGATCGCCTGGAATTGTTTGATGGCTCGGTTCAAACAATCACAAATGTTAGACATGTGATGGAGATGAAGTGGAATCTAATTAGTTTACATAGATTAGAATCACTTGGAATGAGTTACTCTACTAAAGATGGAGTAATTAGTGTATATCATGGCGATAATGTGATCTTGATGTCAAGACGGTGCAAGAACTTGTATAGATTACATGGAAGAGTTGTTTGTGGTGGTGCTAGAAGTTTAAGAAACATATGTTTCGGTCAGTACACGAAATCCAGAAATTTGTAACGCTCGATTTTGTAACGGATTATTTTAAGGAACGTCATATCGACATTGGTAACTTTGTAACGATGGATAATCGTTGCAATAATTGGTATCTATTACAGAGTTTCGGGAGGGTTGTGGGTAATTACCTTCCTATCCTCAACTTAAATTTCCAGGTTACATTGTTACCCTCCATTACTATTATTAGCGCCTTTGTTACTACTATCATCCCCCAATTTCATCTCACACACAAGGGCTACCCAGCCTCCCAACGATTCTGACTTTTTTCTCCAACATTTTTTTCCCATTATAACTCTTCATTTTAATTACCGGAAATCAGAAAAAAAAAATTAAAATCCGAAAACAAAATTAAAATCATCTGGAATTAGTTTTTCATTTAATATGTCTGAAAAGTGGTAGATAAACAACTTAATGTGTTGATAGAAAAACGGTTGAGACATTAATACATCTTATCTTTCACCTCCATTTATTTCACATCTCACCGACTTCTTGGTATATCTCTGCAGCCGCCATCGATTTCACTAGAAAATTCATCAGATTCAATTTGAGATTCAGTTGCAGGAAACTTCATCAACAAAATTGATTCAACTGATTCTTCTGTGACTCGTCGATTTCATTAAAGATTTAAGCTTAGTCGAGTTATTACAGAAGGATTGAGTTTGATTAAGATTTCTGAATCTATCGATTCTCCCGGGTTATCTTCAACTAATTATTATGGTATTTCTTTTATTGTTTTCTTAATCGATAGTTTTTCAACATCTGGGGTTTATTAATTTTAGAAATTGAGGATTATAGATGTTGTTGTGAATTGTATTCTATTGTAATATGTTGATAAATCTGTGACATTTTTAGGTTTAGTTGATAAGCTTAGGTTACTAAGACATAGTACTTTACTTGTTTGTAGGATGTCAAATTTTGTGGATAAATCTTGGATGCGTATAACAGACAATTATAGCCCAAAATACAGAAAAGGGGTTAGAAAATTCATTGATTTTGCAATGGAAAATGGTACTTGTGCAAAAACGTGTGCTTGCCCTTGTAGGAAGTGTGAAAATAGACATCGACGTGGATTCTCGATTGTTATGACCCATATGTATGAGCATGATGTCGACAAGACACCACATGGATCTTACATGGTGAGACAAAAGATGGTGCTTCAACAAGTCGTTCTAATGGGAAGGTCTAAGTCGAAGAAACGCCTGATAAGCAATCAGAGTGTTTGACTTTGAATGATTTTATTGACTCTTCCTTTGGTATTCATCATGACCATGATGGAACACAAATTGGAGAATCACCCTTATAAGATCCAGATGTTGAGAAGCGTTATAATAGGTACAAATCGTTAGCGGCAGAGAAGTTATACCTTTCATGTGAAGACAATCTCACAATCCTCTCTGATATGGTAGAACTGCATAATGTGAAGAAAACTTATAAAATTTCGGGTAACTGTGCCAAAAGTTGGATTTGTTAAGAGAGTGGCTTCCGAAACCTAACAAGTTTCCCAAAAACTATGATGCTATGAGGTCAATGCTTAAGTATCTGGGATGAAAGCGAAGGCTATTCATGCTTGTGAGAATCATTGTATTTTGTATTAAGAGGAGAATGAGGATTTAATAGAGTGTCTGGTATGCAAAACTCCGAGGTTTAAGTTGAAAGCTACCAAAGATGGTTCTGTGGTGACAAATGAACCTTGCAAAGTGCCGAGATACTTTCTTGTAGACGAAAAACTAAAGAAAATGTATTCTCTACCTTGGATATCAGACGCAATGCTATGGCACGATCGAGCGCAAGTTTCATCTGAATATATCGTCATATAATCTATTCATCTCAGTGGGCACAAATGAAAATGAAGTTTTCGTTGTTTGCAGTGGAAGGAAGAAATGTTTGGCTTGGAATATCGATCAACAGATGGGTTTAATCCTCATGGTGTACAAACTTTGAGTTGGAGTTGCTGGCATGTGATCCTTGTGGTTTATAATCTTCCGCCTTCTATGTGTATGAAGTCTGAATTCCAAATGATGACTCTGTTGATACCTGGGTGTAAGTCACCAGGTCAAGACATTGATGTTTTTTTTACGACCACTGGTCAACACACTAAAAAAACTTTGGCATCAAGGTGTACAAGCTTTTGATTCTTTGAAAAGGGAGTATTTTACTCTGAAAGAAACTCTGATGTTTGGAATTTATAACTTGCCTGCTAAAGGTATTTTAAATGGATGTACCAC
The DNA here is from genome assembly GCF_003573695.1 of Papaver somniferum. NCBI lineage: Eukaryota > Viridiplantae > Streptophyta > Magnoliopsida > Ranunculales > Papaveraceae > Papaver > Papaver somniferum. Next base: position 39,905,198 of record NC_039358.1, read on the forward strand.
TCATGGCTACTGTGCATGTGTTTGCTGCGCAAACAAAACTCGAAGTACTCATCTAGGTTACGGTAGCAAGATTGTGTACACTAATTATCGTATACTCCTTAAGTGAAGGCACCCATTTAGGTATGGGACTCTTTTGGGATTAGAGACACAAGAGCATAAAAGCGCACCGCTGAGACTAACAGGAGCGCAGTCTCTTGAGAAGTTGGCCGATGTTTAATACGAACCTGGTAAGCTGCAAGACAGGTAAACGAAAGAGATATTAGTCTGATGAAGAGGAAGGTAATTCTTAGCTTGTCACATGTGCTTTCTTCAAGAAGTTTATGCTTTGGGAACTTGAGTCGTATTGTGCCTTGACTATATGGCATTGTGTCGACGTGATGCACACGGAAAAGAACGTCATGGAACACATTACCTACACTATCTTTGATAAGGATAATAAGACTATTGTTGCATGGAATAATCGTGACAAGTTGAAGGAGAATAAACTACACTGTGGAGAGTGGAAAGATAAGAAAACAAATAAAGGAGTAGAGATGGTTCCGCTGTTTGTTTTGAGCAAAAAAGAGAAAACTGATTTTTGTCAGATTCTTAAAGATCTGAAAGTTCCCACGGGCTTTTCGTCGAATATAAGTAACAATGTAAATATGGAGAACTTGAGAAGCTCGAAGTTACATGACTACCATGCGATTATGGGGTACTTATTACATGTTCTTCTTCAACATGCCTTTCCAGAAGAGAAAGACTTGTTCACTGCGCTTCAACAAGTCAATTTGTATTTTAGAATTTTGTGCTCAAAGGTGGTTAGCAGAGAGTATCTGAATCAGGCTAAGTAGATGATTGCAGAGGCCATGTGTGCAAAAATATCCCAAATAACAGTAGATAGATTGAAGGATCAATTACGAAGTCGACTGAAATGGATGACTGTGTTAGATTTTCCATGGAGCATATAAAAAATGTCGATCAAGGAGGTCACAACGCAAATTTGTTAATACCTACTTACAGTGAGTTATGACCACAACATCAATTTCCACGAGAAGTTGGTCCAGTAGGCAACTTTCTACAATCATACTGCACCAAACTAGCTAACCGACGGAATCCTATCTTATAAAATATCGAATCTCGTACAAATTTCGCCAACCATCCTACAACTCTGGATGATGCGATTATACCAAAACCACCACCACCTTGCTGAGCCCAACCAGAAATGTATGAGTCAGTTGTATACGCATAATTCATCACTCGCCACTTGTCCGGGGAGTTACACGTGGAGAACACACGGCTTGGAACATCAAAGACACGATGCCACGAATCAACACCCAAGTAGCATTTGTCATCAGCATATGTTCATCATCGAACTGATCCGATGGATACAAATTATGGAGTACTGAAGAACGAGCCACCGCGAAGCACTGAAAAGCACCCAGGATACACTTTATTCCATCTCGAGAAGGATCTAAGATCAACGGCTAGGGATACTCTGACCGACACGGATGTGATGGAGGCCACAGACAGTTTTTTGGCGCGTGCAGACAGCCCAACCACCCGCATTAAACACTCTAGACATAGGGTACGTGTCAACCAACCTCTGGAGAAGAAAGAGGCAACTCATCGTCAACTAGTATAACCGCTGGGGGCATCGGTTGCAACGAAGAAACCAGCGGGATCAACAAAAAGAACAAGAAGATAAGGCGACTGTCGACTTTAGCTGTGGACCCCATTTGTAATCTCTATAAATACCCCTCTCCACTAAGAGAGAAGGGGTCGACCAATTTTAAATAACTAGAGAAGTATAGGAAAGAGAAATAGGAAGAGTAAGTATGATCCATATTTTCCCTATAGCGTTGTTATTTACTTAAAGTCATTTGACTATCTTTGTAACTCCTCAATACATAGTGAAACACCAACCCCGTGGATGTAGGTCTTAGTTCCGAACCACGTAAATAACTGTCTTATTTATATTTCAGTACCTTACTTTCTGTTATTGTTGTTAAGCTTTATGTTACATTCATCGTAAATATGAAGAATGATCGAATCAATCCCCTCCGACTAGACAATGACGAGTCTGAAGACTCTGAGTCGATGAGTCATTGTGTTTTGTACCATCTTACATCTGTTTATCTCTTATGGAGCTTATATTTACAAATGCGAATATTGTTTGTGAACACATGGATGCCTTCGTGATTTCTGTGTTCACAATCTGGCGCTAGAAATAGGGACTCTGTCCCGGTAAAAGATTTATCTTATCTTGTGATTTTATTTGTTTCTTTTTAGCTACCTATGCTATCCCTCGGATGATAGTGTTTGGATTTAAGCCGATCTTCAAAACCAACCTTCCAAAACTAATGTTTTACATATGATTCAAAGATAGTCATTTGTGTATGCTTCCAAGGCACAAAACCCACAGATCTCCGCATTTTCTAGAGTTTCCTATGTGTTTTTAAATCGAATCCGGCGGATATGTGTTTTTCTTTAGGAGGTTACACATCTTCCGTGTTCAAAACTTAAAGACTTTGTTCTTCTCAGAAGATTTTCACTACAATGATTTTTAAAACCGATCACTCTCCGGGAGCAGATCTATGTTTTCAAAGAATTTCTCGGATCCATGAGCAGATCTATATTTTAAAAGTATTTGATCTCTCCAGATCTTCATCTTAGTTCTCAATTTCTCGGAAATCTTCGATCAAGTTACGCTTTGGATCTACACGCTTGATTAACTTTACTAACAGGATCCCCATGAACATTGGATTCTCGATGATGTTTTACCTGTGCAGGCAAGGAAAGCAAAGATGAAAAGCACGAAGGATGCAGGAAAGGCTAAGGCATCATCCAAAGAAATACCCAGGACAACACCAGTCATGACACGCAACAAGCAAAAGGGTGAAAAATCGAAAACGACAAACCAAAAGCCATACGCTGCGGAAATCACATCCACGTCAAATACCAATGATTTAGCAGCAGCGGCTCTCAAAGAAGTAGCAGCAAAAGCCGATGCAGCAAGAGCTGAAACAGCAAAAGCCGATGCAGCAGCAGCAAGAGCAGATGCAGCTAAAGATGAGGCAGTGAAAGCCGCAGCAGCTGCCCGCGTCCTTGAGCAACGGGAAGGAGTTGCAGAGTCATCGATACCACATCCAGCCTTCGGGATGCCACCAATAAATGAGCAAAATCAAACTCTACCAACAACCCAGGCATTGCTGACAAGAAACCGGCCCTTACCCCCACACGTGAAATTACAGATAGTGAGCACCGAACCCCCCCCCCCCCCCCATCCCCCTAATCCAAAAGGTTGATGAAGCTCATACCATGGACCTTGGAGGCAGAGACGACTCAGCACCCAAAACCAAGGATCAAATCATTCCCCCTTGCTAATGGCAGAGCTTGAGGAGATAAAGAAGAATCAAAAGGTGTACGCAGAAGCAGTGGCGTTGCTGGCCCGAGAAAACCAAGAACTCAGAGATAAGATTTACCAAAGCTTGGGAGCAACTCACCAGCACAACTAAGCCTTGCACGAATCCAACTCCAAAGCACCTGAGCCGAATCACGACCGACGAATGGTCGTGATAAATGCAGCAAATCCCCAGCCATTGAACCAAAGAATAGCCAGAGGAAACAGATCCAGCTATCCAGATTACGTCACAGAAGACTCGGACTATTTCGACAACGAAGAAAAAAGACCAAAGCGAAACCCAACCAATGATGATCACCATCGTGCAATGGAGGAACTTCATGCCAAAATGATGGCGGAGATCAAGCAATTAAAAGCCAAGCAAGGAGGGGGGAGACTAGAAGAGGTGATGAGGGAAGCAAACACCACACCACTGACCCCACGCTTAGCCAGAGCAATTATCCCTCAGAAGTAGCCTGTTCCAGCATTCGAATGTTACGATGGGTCCAGCGACCCTGCAGCACACCTTCGTTATTACAATCGTATCTTAGCCCGGTGGGAGCAGGACGATGCAGTCCTCTGCAGGTATTTCCCTTCAAGTCTAAAGGGATCATCACTATCTTGGTTCGACAACCTACCTCCCAACTCCATCAATTCCTATGGCCAGCTCACTGAGAAGTTCTTAGAAACTTATATTTACAACAAGGCTGTCAACGCAGGAATGGATAAGCTCTTATCGTTGGCAACCGCTTACAAAGATACAATCAGGGAGTATACCGACAGATGGCACAGGATTTGTCAAGCCATAGGAAATGTAGATCCAGTGGTCAGCATCAACTGTTACAAGTGGGGACTGGATATAATGAGCCCCTTATTTGTTGAGATCCATGGAAGTGTCCCTAAGACAGAAGGAGACCTTCGAGTAATCATTGAAAAGCACGCCAGGCTAGAAGAGATCCAACGGGAAAACCCTAGGGCCCAAGATCAAATATCTCATTGAACTAACTCCGTAGAACAAGCCAACGGATCAAAGAGGGGCGGTTCAATTGAACGTCCTAATTATGATAAAAGAGGATGAAGGGATGACCGTCGACGTGACGATCGGAAATTCGAAGATCAAGTCTTCACGAAGCTGAACACAAACTACACCCGCATCCTGAGGGAGATCAAAGGAAGGGAAAACCTTGAGTGGCCATGGTACAAAGGGAAGAAACCCCTAGGTCCAAAAAATCAAGAGATTACTGCGAATATCACTGTTTCAATGGACACCAGAAAGAGAAGTGCAAGAATCTCAAGATAATGATCCAAAATTTGATTGACACAGGTGACCTCAAGAAGTACATACAGAAGGAAGATAACGAAGATATGACCAAGAGAAGCAAGCAAGTTCAACTGCCAGAGGGAAACCGAACACTCAACACCATATCATGTTCCGAAGCTACAGGACCCTCGCTAACGACACAGATAGGGAAAAGGTTAAGGAAACAATTCGAAGACTACTGTGAATTATACAAAATAGATGGGGTAGAAGTGGACGAACACGAGCAATGGATGAACGCGCCCATGACCTTTGTGACTACTCGTTTTCCCGTAGTCTACGTAATGTATACATCTCTGAGGATCTAATACTAAGTAGTATTGATACCTTTGTTGAACTGATAGTGCTAAGTAATAAATGATATCTAAGATCACAATAATAACGAATAAAACAAGTATAATGTAAAAGCTTCTAAGTTATCATTAGACACAAGAGATTTACGTGGTTCGACATTTTTCTACGTCCACGGGGTAATGAGTGCTTGTTTTTGTATTAAGTTGTGGTGGTTACAAAGATCTTAAATGCTTTCCAAAGTAATAGAGAGAACTCAAGTGGAAGTAAATACTTAAGTTCTAAACATTAAAGAGGCATAAGCTTAAGACTAGATATTCTCTCCTAGATATTGAATGCCTATATTTTGTTGGTGAAGCTTGGTATTTATAGCCCCTCTTGCTCCAGGTATATCTTTGCTGCCTCTGGGTCCATCATCTGCTGATATACCTTTCGTACCAATGGTACCTTCGTCCACCGCGTACTTTCTCTAGTTGTATTTCGACACCTCAGCTGGACCACGTTCCTTCGGGAACTACCCAACCTTAGTACAGATTGTACCTTCATTCACCGCCAGCTTCCGCCAATCGGGTTTTTCCATGCTTTCTCTCTCCACGTGCCTAGATTATTGCGTGTAGATAAGAGATTTGAGCATTTAATGCTGATTGGATGCGTCACCTACCTCTGTCCCCTCGCCACCTGACTCTATATAGACTAGGCTTTTTCCTTCCGTATCTTGACCGTTCACGCCTTCTTTCTTGGGATGAGATAAAGTAGATCTGCGGAGGTATCCCTTGTTACTCAGGCTTCTCTGCTTAGCGAAGGATACACGGTTAGATATGCATGCGACCACTAAGATCGTGACACGTGCTCCACAGAATATTGGTACTCACAGTTTGCCCCTTTTCTTTCATCTTCTACCATTTGGTAGAAGTGGAAGAAAACTTCCGCTATTGTTGGTAAAGATGTTCTTCCTGATGGTGTTAGGTATAATGAGGCTTCCAAAGAAACCTATGCGTAAGGGACCAAAGGTGTATTCGTCGACTGATCCTCCTCCGCGAATGGATCATCCTGATGCTACGTCATCTCCTCCTCCTGAAGACCCTGAGGGGCCTATTGGTACTGAGGTGACTACAGTTACTGAGGAAGCTGCGGTCCCTGAGGATGAAGAGTTTGTTGTTGAGGATCTTCCGCCTCCTCCTCACTATGAGCTTCAAAGGATTCAACTGTGCGACAAAGATAGCTTCGCTCGATTGTCTATCGCAGAGATTACCAAGTCCTTTCGTCTTCACAAGTTCGAGATTTCTTTTGTTAATGGCCCTGACGTTCTCACCGAGTCTCTCATTCGATATTTTCCCTATGATGAGAACAATCTTCTGATTAGCGTTGGCCAACTGGCCGCAGGTATGCTTCTTCCTATGTATAGTAGAAAGGATCCTTTATATTATGACGTCTTATTCACCAGGGATGACCCGAAAAATAAGACTCAAATTCGAGGACTTTACCAGTACACTGGTAATTACTGGCGTGCCCTTCGTGAAAGCTGGTACTGTAGCAAGGGAAAAACAACCCTGGAGTCTTATGATCCCTTTGCTGAGGGGAGGTCTAAGCGGGAGGATTATACCCCAGCCAACTTCAATGCTACGTATGCTGATGCTATTCAAAAGAGTAATCTTCTTCCTTAGAGTGTTGGTCCTCGTCGCATCCATGTTACTGCTAGGCAGATCAGGGAAGGTAATAGCCTTCGCTTGCTGGAGGATATTGATAAGACTGGTTTGACTACCATCCCCTACTTTGCTAGGATGCCTTTGCCAAAGTCTGATCGCATTCGTCTTGATCACGATGATCATTGGGATCACACTCCTCTTCGTGTGGTGGGTCCTTGGGCTTATAGCTTCACCACTGCGGATCCCTCAGTTCCTCGTTCAGCTCGTTCTTTTCCTGAGAACTATGACGGGTATCATCCTTGGATTTTTAATCCTTCTGTTTCTCACGAGGTACCTTTGATGTTAATGTCTTCGTCTTGCTTAGATATCACTATCATCTTTGATATCTTTGTCCACTTTAATATCTTTGTTTACTTTGATGCCTTCGTTCTGACTTTTTTTTTTTTTGCAGTCTGCCCCTACTTCTTCTGCTAGGACTGCTCCAGGCTCTGCTGGTAATTCTGTGGCTACGAGGACTAGGAAGAGGAAGGTTGCGTCGAAACGCCTGCGGAGGTAAGGATCATACCTTTGCGCTTGTATATTCCTTGGTACCTTTCCCCTGATTCTTTGCCGACGCATGTGTTTCTTTGTAGTTTTCCTAGAGGAGGGTAAGTTGAAGACCGTGATTGATCTTGATGCTTTAGATGATGATCCGAAGGCTGCTGATGAGGGACCAGGTGACGAAATCGAGAATACTGGTTTTAGTCCTCATTTGGATGATATTGAGGAGGATTTTTCCAAGGAGAACCCTAGCCCAGTCCGAGCTGCTTATGTTGAGGGTGAAAACCTTCTTATTGGTGCTGGTGATCAGTTGGTTGAGCATGTTAGTGTTCAAGATCCTGCACCTACGCTGTCTTTGAAGATGCCTTCGTTTTCTGCTGCTAGCAAAGCTTTGCCTGTTGTTCCTGCTGCTGCCGGAGCTGCTGTTGTGGTTTCTAAGAGTCTGCCTTCATCTCCTGCTACCTGTCCTCAATATAGCGGTTCGTTTGCGAAGGTCGTTTCCCTTTCGGCGAGGGCTGGTAGCTCGGATTCTCAGCAGAATAAGAAGGTTGTGATTTCACTAGCCAGCTTCTCCTTCAATGCTGCTCCTGATTCACTGGGGAGTGCTCAGTCTTTCTCTACTTCCCCTGTTAGCAAACCTGTTGGACCTCCACCTTCGTCACCAGATTGGACTGTACTGGGTAATCTTCCTTCTGCTGGTGACATGGATTTGGGCGGCTCTCAACCTCCTTCTTCTGTTCCTAGCCCTTCCACCATGCCATCCCTTCGTCGTGGTGAGGGATCAGCAGTCGTGCCCCTTGCTCGTGTGCAAACAAACGAGGGTGTTGTTGCTGAATCTAGCCAAGTTAGGTTACCGGAAAGCTTGAACTTAGGTAGTTTTGATGATGCTATTCTTGAGGCTATCATGCGGGATTCTAAGGGTCATTTTTTGTCGGAGTTGATCTTCATCACCTTGGTAGTTCCTTTGAGATAGCTTCGTAGTTGGACGTGTTATCTTCCCAGTATCGTGCTGCCAAGGACTTATTCTTTGAACCTGATTGTCTCCTCTCCAGTCAGAGATTTGGTGAGATCCGTAGGGGTAGCATTCAAGAGATGGAGGATTTCATGGATACCTACGCCAACTTCCTCCCCCGTCTTTCAGCGTTCTCAGTAAGTGCTTCTTACCTTGTTGTTTTTCTTCTTAATTTGATCCTTTTCCCGCCCTTATATTGCTTTGTTTGCAGCTTTGCAAGCAGATCGATGTTGGTTATGCCTTATTCAAGGTTTATAGGGCTAAGTGCACTCATTTGAGCTCCCTTTTGGGGCGTGATCGTCAAGACAATGCCCTTGTTGTTTCTCAGCAGCCTTCGTCGAGTGATGCTACTTCCGCTGCTAAGATATCTTCGTTGGAGGATGATCTGAGGAAAACTCAGAGGTCTCTGGAAGCTTGTTTATTGGCCCTTGAGAGAGCTAATAATGATGTTAAGGTCGCCGAGGAGGGTCGCAAAGTTGCTGATACTGCCTTAGCTGCTGAATCTTTTTAATCCATAGGTTTGTTTCTTCTTCCCTTAGCTTGTTTCTTTACTTTATGGTTGCGTAGTCCTGAGACAACCTTCGTCTGTCAGCCGGTAGTTCTAATGAACTTAGATATCTCCAAGATCAAGTGACCAAAATAACCTCCGACGTTTGGTATTACCAAACGCTGATGAACGTAACTGTTCATAATGAGGCCCAACTTTCCCTTGAGTCCGCCCATAATGCAGACTTAGTGAAGCAGATGGCTTCGCTTCGCAAGGAGTGTGACAAATCCGTTATATGGAAGGAGAGTCTCATTTTAAATCAAAATGAGGATATTTCCTTAGTCGAGAAGCATCTCTCAGCCCAAGAAGTTATTCGTAAGAAATATCATGCCGATTTTGAAGATGCTTGTGCTTCCTTAGCTAAGGTTACTGCGGAGCGTAATGTATTAACTTCTGAGGTCTGTTCCCTTAAGAACAAACTTGTGGATGCCAGCTCTGTGCCTTCTTCCATGTCTCATGCATCCTTGGTAAAAATGTTTGAAGAGTTAGAGAATGTGTACCAAGCTTTATCCTCTGAGAATGCTTCGCTCCAGATAGATGTTGATGATCTTCGGACGGAGAGGGATACCCTTGTGGAAGACCTTGATGCGGCTGAGGTGGACCTTGATGAGGATCAACATGGTTTAGAAGAGTCCCTTAGTCATGCTGAAGGTAGCTTAGGACAATTATTTTTTCCGTAGCATCCTTTATATCTTTAGCTCCTTGTTCTTGTTGTTGATACCTTTTGTGTCTGCAGGCCTCTAAGAGCAGTTGGTGGGTGCTAACGCCAAGATTAACCTACTTGAGGGCCAGATATCTCAGCTGGAAATATCTCGCCAGTTTGATGTTGCTGCTAAGTTTAAAGCTGAGGCGCTTCAGCAAGCTAATGATCAGCTTAGCGCTCAGATTAGGGAGCTTCGTCAGAAATCGGCTTCGGACCTAGCGGCGCAACCTTCCCAAATGGAGGCGCAATTCAAGCGTTCTGCCATTGACTATATTAATAATGCTTTTGCGGAGGCTGAGCTCCAAGCTGAGGGTGTTGTCTTCCCTCGCCTTCTTTATCCATGATTGTGCTATGATGACCTTGTTTTCGACCGAGCTCCTTTGATGTATTATGCCCCCAGCTGAGGGTCCTTTGTTGTCTCCTTTCCTTGAAACAATGCTTCGTTATTTTCTGAACCTTCGTCATCTACAACTTTGAGATGTGTTAGTTTTATTTTAGTAGTACTTATTTTAGTACCTTTGTTATTATATATATAGACGTATCATGTCTAATTATTTGCACATTCGAGTCATCACAAGGTGCTAAGGTGTTTTTAACCTTTGGTGGAATATTCATCATCCTACCCAAGTATCCTTTGGCCAGAAGGTACCGTGGTGGCGAGGGCTCCTACCTTACACGTTCAGCGCGACTTCTGCTTTACTTCGACAAGGTATCTCTCTTTGTGGGATATATTGCTTATTGCCTTTTAGTGGGATTCATTTGCCCTTAGGATCCGATATTGATACATGCGCAGTTATGTCGTGCCTTGCCTCATCGTCAATTCTGACGGAGGGTGTCTTTTCTAACCCAATTTGTATTTAATCAACATGCACTCTTTCTTAGCAAAAAGTTTCTTTCATTGATTAATTTGGTTTGTAATACCCTTGATCAGGGATAGAACATGGCGGGCTATTTCCCCTTCCCTTCTTCTCCTGAGTGATAACCATTCTCTTACGGGTAATACTTCTTTAGGTACATTGCATTCCAAGGGTGTTGCAATACTTCACCTTTGAGATTTCTTAAGTAGTATGAACCCATTTCCCGCAATATCGTGTATAATGTAGGGTCCGTCCCATGTCGGAGCTAGATTCCCCCACTCTTTCTTCCTTTGGTATGGTGGTATTTGACGTAGTACGTATTCTTCAACCACAAAGTTTCTAGGAATTACCCGTTTGTTGTATTCACGAGCCCGCCTTCGTTGGTAGTTTACCATCCTTTGCAAAGCTACTTCCCGCCTTCCTTCAAGGTCATCAAGCTTTTCCAGCATAAGATCTGTTGTCAGATTCTTTTCCCATGCCTCTGACTTCGTTGTTGGTAGTATTATCTCCGTTGGGATGACTGCTTTGGCTCCGTAGGTTAGTAAGAACAGAGTTTCTCCCGTGACTTCCCTTCTAGTAGTGCGGTAGGCCCAAAGGACATTGTGCAGCTGCTCGCAGCATCTTTTCTTGTATGCCCCCAGCTTCTTTTTTAAGTTCATTGTTATCGTCTTATTAGTGGCCTCCGCTTGTCCATTGCTCTTAGGATATATCGGAGTAGACTTGTTTTTATGAATATTGAAGGTGTTGAAGAGCATGTCTATGTTCTTTCCTTCCAAATGTTTGCCATTGCCAGAGACTATGGAGGCTAGTATCCCGAACCTGCAGATGATTTGCTCGAACAAGAATTTAAAGACATTTGTGTCCCTAATCCTTGTCAAATCCCTTTCTTCCACCCATTTGGTGAAATAATCAGTAGCTACGATAAGGTATCTTCTTTTTGATGTCCCCTCTATCAAGGGTCCAACAATGTCAACCCCCCATTTGGCGAATGGCCACGGGATGATGACCGAGTTAAGAACCGTTGTTGGCGCTTTAATCTTCCTAGCATAGCGTTGGAATCTTTGACAACGCCTTGCTACATTATTCGCATCTTCGTCCATGCTTAGCAAATAATATCCTTGCATTTTGGATTTGATTGCCAAAGACCTTCTTCTGCTATGATTTCCAGCTTCTCCGTTGTGTATATCATGGAGTATCCTTTTACCTATGGTTTGTGAGAGACATCGCATCAAAGGTCCAAGAAATAACCTTCTATACAGTATCCCGTCTCGTAGGTTGTACATTGCTACCTTTGATTCGAGTTTTTGAGCTTCTTTGACGTCTGCGGGTAAGGTACCTTTTTATCAAGGTACTGGTGAATTTGGATTCTCCAATCGTCCTCAGCTTCGTCTTCGTTGCTTTCATCTGACGTGGGTTGATCTTTATTAGACTCACCAGCTTCGTTATCTGGCTCTCCCATCGCTTCATCTTCTTTTTCTTTTTCTGCTTCCCTCATGGCCCTTGTTTGGACGGCTAAGGTTTCTTCAGTGTCGGAGATTAGTCCTTCTATCGAAGGTTCATAAATTCTCCCAATTTGGACCGAGGTAGTGTTTCTCTCTCTCAGCATTGATGATATAAATGCCAAGGCATCTGCGTGTCTGTTATCTTTTCGGCAGATATGTCTGAATGTGACCTTGTTGATCTTTGACGCATGATCCTGTGCTAGCTTTAGATACGAAGATAGTATCGTATCCAGAGTTTGGTATTTGAGCTCTATTTGTCTAATGACCAATTGTGAATCACTAGTCAAACGAACATCTGATAAGCCCAGCTCCTGCGCTAAGCGTAGGCCGTGTATGACTTCCTCATAATCCGTGATGCTGTTAGTGTATTGTTCGAATTCTAACCTGAATGCATAGATGAGTCGGTCTCCAGTAGGGGTTGTTATCACGATCCCTATACCTGCGCCTTCTCCGTTGGAGGAGCCATCTACGAATATCTCCCACCTTCGTGAGTTCCGTTGTTCCAAGAGATCTCTGGTTCCCGCTTGTCTTCCTCCATTCCTGGGATGTCATCTATCTCAGCTTCGTCATTCAGAGGTAGGTCTGCCAAGAAGTCTGGTAAGATTTGTGATTTCTCCGCTTTCCTGGTTTCGAAGATTATGTGAAATTGTTTGATCATGGCATTCCGTTTTTCCACTCTTCCAATCTTCTCTGTGATGTCGAGGATTTGACTTATTTGAGCCTTCGTGAAAACTCGGATGGTGTATGCATCGAAATATATCCTTAGCTTTTGTGTTGTCACTACTAAGGCATATATGAGTTGTTCCACCTTGGTGTAGTTACGCTCCGCTGCACTGAGTGTCTTGCTGATGTAGTATACGGAATTTTCTCCTTGCCCTTGGTCTCGTACCAACACTGCGCTCACAGCGTAGCTTGTTGCTGCTAGGTATAGTGTGATTATTTCGTCTGGCTCCGGTTTCTGCAATATGGGTACTGATACTAAGTACTCTTTGATCTTGCGAAAATCTTGTTCGCACTCTTCGGTCCATGTGAACCTGCTTCCTTTCCTTAGTGTGTCAAAAAATTCTTTGCATTTATCTGATGATCTTGATATGAATTTTCCCATCGAAGCTAAAATTCCATTTAGCTTTTGCACTCCTTTTAGGGTTTGTGGAGATGGCATCTCCGTTACTGCTCTGACCCTTTCAGGGTCTACTTCGATTCCTCGCTTGGTGACCAAGTAACCTGAGAATTTTCCTTAGGTAACTTCGAACGTACATTTGTACGGGTTCACCTTCATGTGGTAGCTCCTCATGGCTTCAAATATCTCCCTTAGGTCTGAGATATGGTTTTTTTCTTCTTTGCTCTTGACGAGCATGTCGTCTACGTAGACCTCCAGTATTTTTCCTATCCATGGCTTGAAGATTTTGTCTACTAATCGTTGGTATGTTGCCCTCGCGTTCTTTAGTCCAAAATGCATCCTTGTATAGCAATACAGGCCTCGTGGAGTAAAGAACGCAGTATGCTCCTGATCTTCTTTCGCAAAGGCTATTTGGTTATAGCCTGAGTATCCATCCATGAAGGATATCCTTTGGTGGCCTTCGGTTGCATTGACCAGCTGATCAATATTTGGCAGTGGGTAGTTGTCCTTGGGGCACGCCTTGTTGAGATTGCTAAAGTCGATGCAAATGTGTACACCTTCGTTCTTCTTAAGAACAATGACCATGTTTGATATCCAAGTGGGATATTTGACTTCTCATATGAATCCAGCTGCAAGTAACTTTTGCAACTCTTTTTCTACCCCTTCGTGGTAGATGTCTGCCACTTTACGTATGCGTTGTTTAAACATTGGTATCTCCGGTCTGGGCCAAAGGTGGTGTGAGACCAAATTCGGATCGATTCCCGGCATGTCTTCCGTTGACCATGCGAAGACATCTGCGTATTATTTTAGTAGCCTTTGTAGTTGCATCTCCTCTTCTTTATCAAGCAAAGTTCCGATGTTGAGCATCTTTGGTTCTGCCTTCGTCCCGATGTTGATTTTCTTTGTTGGTTCTACCGGTGAGAAAATTTGAGGAGTGCTTTTCTGTAATTGTCATTTGGCGGAGACATCTGCGCCTGGGGTGGCGGAGGTGATTTTCTCCAGGTCTGAGACGGCTTTGGGTACTGAGGAGGTTTCGTCCTGTACTTCCTTGGTATTTGACTTACGTATCTTTCTTTCATGCTGTTGAGTAGCAGTTCTTTCTTTGTTGAGTATGATTTCCGCTAGATTGCATAGCCTTGCGTCTTGCTGGTCTCCTTTGATTTCCATTTCACCCATAGGTGTAGGAAAGCGTAGGTATTGGTGATACGTCGAAGTTGTTCCTCACAGTCGATGGACCCATAGTCTGCCCATGATTATGTTGTAGGGAGAAGATGCGTCCACCACACAGAAGCGTGTACTGGTTACTAAGGGTCCTGCGTGTACCTGCAAGACGATTTCTCCCTTCGGTCTTGAGACTTCTCCATTGAAGCCATATATTGTGCAAGTGGAAGAATCCATTTGTTCTATTGTCAAACCCATGCGTAGGTAGGGTTCGTAAAATAACACATTTAAAGAACTGCCCCCATCCACAAGGACCTTCGTAACGTTCCATCCAAGTAACGTTCCATCCAAGTATTAGAAGACTGATCACTAGTGGATCGTTGTGTATTTCAACCTCATGGTTTACGTCCTTTGTTGAAAAGGTTAATGGCGTGGACGTCCAGTCCTAACAAGTGCTAGTGGGTGGTCCACTTAGCTTGAACACTTCATGTGATTCGATCTTCTTTCTGTTTCGAGCTAACTCGAGGATATCTTCGAGCATTTCTTCTTGACCTCCGCTGGAGAAGGTGATCATGTTTATGTATTTGCCATCCTGAGGTAGTTCTACCCTTTTCTTTGGGATCTCCTCAGTCTCCGCTGGCTGTAGCTGTACGTGCTATCAGTAGTATGTTCGTAGTACTGGTGGTACGCACAGTATTCTTAGCTTCCTTCGTCTTTTCTGGTTGCTTTCCCCTAGTATTAGGGTAAGGAAATCCTGGCTTTGCTCCCTCCTTGCTTATGATGTGAGAGAAAGTTGTGTTTAACTTCGTGTAGACTTTATCCATAAATTCTTCTCTTCCTTTGACTCGTTTTCCATCTCCGTGCTTGGATCGCTTGTCTCGAGAATTGGTTATGCCCCCGGCTTCGTTTTGTCGCTTAGATACCGCCGGAATTGGTTCCAGAGAGTTAGTTCGTTGCGGAGCCGTTGTTTCCTTTGCTTGTGCCCTGGGGTTGTCCTTATGGATTTCTTCGAGTCTGATGTAACGGTCCTGGACAACCCTGAGCTCGCCTTCGGAATCGAGGGCTCTGTTGTGAAGCTCCACGAAGATGGTTGAGGTTCTATCAAATCCGTACTTATAGCAGTTTATGCTAATTTCTGGATTGACTTTCCAAATTGCTTGGCATGTCTTTTGCCACCTGTCTGTGTATTGCATCAGTGTTTCCCGGGGTCCAATAGCTAAAGCAAATATCCTATCTAACCATGCCTTTGTTGATTTGTTGTACATGTATGTCTCCAAAAACACCGTGGATAATTGCTCGAAGGAGTCAATTGAGTTTGCTGGAAAGTTGTCATACCAGGCTAGTGTTGATCCCGTTAAGATTGCTGGGAAGTATCTGCAAAGTATTACCTCGTTTCTTTCCCAATGGGCAAGGACACGAGTGTAATACCGTAGATGTGTTGCGGGATCTGAGGTACCATTGTATTTTTGGAACATAGGTACCGTACATTTTGGAGGGATGGACTCCCTCAAAATGGGAAAAGATAGTGGGGACGTGGTTGCTTCTTGTAGCACTTCTTCTAGTCTTGCGCCTGCGTGGCCAGTCTTTAGGCCTTGGATCTCCTTCCGCATTTTCTCCATTTGCTCCATGACCATGTTCACATTGTGAGCATCTTTGGATAATGCTTCGTCGTAGTAGCACTGAGATGGTTTGTATGTTGAATCTGTTTCATCTGGGTCATGGTGCGCCCTCCTTGTTCCCTTAGGTTGATTCACCTTTGGTGGGTTGAGATCCACCCTTCGTCTTCCTGAGATAGCTTAGTTTTCACACCTCTGTTGCGGAGGGTAAGTTTGGGAACCTTCGATTTGTATGTCTAGCATACCTTTGAGGTTCTGGTTCTCCTGGGACATTTCGTGCATGGCATCTTCGTTCTCCTTGTTACGGAGTAACAAAGACGCTATTTGTGCCGCCATTTGGTCTTCGTTGTGGGCTCCACCTCCCTGCGGAGTGTTGTCGGCTGGATCTTCAGAGTTTTCCACTCCTTCGTCTATAATTGGAGCGTTTGGATCTATCTGAATTGGGCTTAGGTTTCCCAACCCTCGTCCCATAGGAACTAAGGTTTTGGGTAACCCTGCGTTGGCCGCAGGTGGCTTTGTCGTGGTAGCATGCTCCGGTAACGGCATGCCGTATATTGGTTGAGCTCCAGATGTTTGCCCCATCCCTTCAGCAGGAATATGTGATTTGTTAGCAATCGTTCTTCTTGCTATTTCGCTTTGTCCGTCCTCTGCTCCATTCTTTTGGTTCGCTTGAGACGGCTTTTGGGATCTCCCTCTTGTGATAGATGGTCGTGATCTTGTTGGTACATCAGTTGGTTTCTGCATGCCTTCGGATTTTGTTATCCTGCGGTCACAGAAAAGGCAAAAAAGTCTGCTACTTGGGTATCTTCGTTAAAAGTAGCAGTTAATGCTCTGACACAGAAGAATGCTTAGCAGTTTTTTCAGAAAAAGGACTGAAATAATGTTTTTGACAGACGTGTATTAAATTCTTATGACACCCTTGGAAAAACAACCTTAAAACATCGAAAACCAATGAAAAGGGGTGTCAGATCTTGCGAAAAACAAGGCTATTAAATGCGTTGGAGATCTTTTATCCTTCAAATTTTACTGAGATTCCTCTTTCAGTCAAAGGTTCTCAGATCTAAGATGCGCTTTGTTTAAGAAAGGTTGTTTTAGTATAAAACAAACATTTTTGGGTTTTGTGGGTATGTATTTTGAAAAAAAAAAATTGGATCTGTAACGAGGCATGTTTTTAGAGGCTATGAACTCAAAAAACATACGCAAATAATGGATGAATAAATCACTAGAGAGTGATATTCATCGCTGGAACACAGATCCCTTCGTTTCAGAAGATGTAGAAGTAAAATGTAAAATTGTGCCTAACACTCAGTGTCGTGAGCAAAACACGGTGGGCGCCAAACTGTGACTACTCGTTTTCCCGTAGTCTACGTAATGTATACATCTCTGATGATCTGATACTAAGTAGTATCGATACCTCTGTTGAACTGATAGTGTTAAGTAATAAATGATATCTAAGATCACAATAATAACGAAGAACACAAGTATATGTAAAAGCTTCTAAGTTATTATGAGACATAAGATATTTACGTGGTTCGACATTTGTCTACGTCCACGGGGTAATGAGTGCTTTTTTTTGTATTAAGTTGTGGTGGTTACAAAGATCTTAAATGCTTCCCAAAGTAATAGAGAGAACTCAAGTGGAAGTAAATACTTACGTTCTAAACATTAAATAGGTATAAGCTTAAGACTAGATCTTCTCTCCTAGATATTGAATGCCTTTAGTTTGTTGGTGAGGCTTGGTATTTATAGCCCCTCTTGCTCCAGATATATTTTTGCTGCCTCTGGGTCCATCATCTGCTGATATACCTTTCGTACCAATGGTACCTTCGTCCACCTCGTAATTTCTCTAGTTGTATTTCGACACCTAAGCTGGCCCACGTTCCTTTGGGAACTACCCAACCTTAGTACAGGTTGTACCTTCGTTCACCGCCAGGACAATCGGGTTCTACCACGCTTTCTCTCTCCACGTGCCTAGATTCATGCGTGTAGATAAGAGATTTGAGCATTTAATGCTGATTGGATGCGTCATCTACCTCTGTCCCCTCGCTAGCTGACTTTATATAGACTAGGTTTTTTCCTTCCTTATCTTGACCTTTCACGCCTTTTTTTTTGGGATGAGACAAAGTAGATCTGTGGAGGTATCCCTTGTTACTCAGGCTTCTCTATTTAGCGAAGGCTACATAGTTAGATATGCATGCGGCCACTAAGATCGTGACACGTGCTCCACAGAATATTGGTATTCACAACCTTCGATGCAGAAGACACTGAAGAAGATATGGAAGATCATAACGACCCCTTGGTCCTTACCTTACCAGTGGCAGGGTGCAATATCAAGAAGATCCTCATTTATGGAGGGAGTTCAGTTAGTGTTCTATTATACGACACATTCAAATGAATGGATCTTAACGATGAACAACTGATGTCTTCGTATTATACCATCTACGGATTCAATGGGGCACCTACAAATCCTTTAGGAGACATCGTTTTGCAAGTGGATGCATGACCAATGAAAGTGGATACTCGATTCAGTGTAGTAGACGCTCCTTCCCTCTATAACGCCATCATTAGCCGAAGATGGGTGCACAAGCTCAAAGGAGTAGCAGCGACCTATCATAAATATCTTAGATTTCCAACACCCGAAGGGGTAATGAAAATAAAGGGAGATCAGGTCACCGCTCGGGAATGTCAAGCTATGCAAAACCATCTCAACAACGAACAAGATGAGAAACGGAAATCTCGAAGAGCCCGAAACAAAGAGGCCGCGAAAGAGAAGGAAATTGATCTTTATCTCGAAGAAGTTTCTGGAAGGAGCCTGACGAAGGAGAGCATCGTTCTAAACACTGAGGCAAGTACTTCGACAGCTAAGGAAGCTGGAGAGCCTACCAAATAGAAATTAAAGAATGTCCCTCTCCTAGGGCAACCAAAGCCTACGTTCACATCTGTAGAACCCATGAAGGAGATCAACATAGGGACCGAAGAAAAACCGAAGATGATCAAGATAGGGACTCTAATGGATGAAGAAAGAGAGACTGCTCTAATCAAACTACTCATAGAGTACGCGGATGTCTTCGCGTGGAAGTTAGGGGATATTCCAGGGATTGATCCGAAGATAATATAGCACAAACTTCGTATAAATCCAGGCACGCCCCCTTCAGACAAAAAGTACGATAGGTAGCACCAGAGTACCACCAAGCAATTGAGAAAGAGCTTCGCAAATTATTAGAGGCAGGATTCATCAAGGAGGTCAAATACCCTACATGGATATCGAACATGGTCATAATACCAAAGAATAATGGGGGAGTAAGGATATGTATCGACTTCACCAACAATAGAGCATGTCCGAAGGATAGATACCCGCTCCCAAGCATAGATCAACTGGTGGAAGCCGTCGAAGAATACGAAGAACTATCATTCATGGATGGATATTCTGGATACAACCAAGTAGCCCTTACTTAATAAGATCAACAACACACGGAATTCTACACCCCGCATGGCCTCTATTTTTACACAAGGATGCCCTTCGGACTTAGAAATGCAGGGGTAACATACCAGAGGATGGTTGATGCTATCTTCAAGCCTTGGATCGGGAACACCCTAGAAGTCTATGTTGATGATATGCTTGTCAAAAGTAAGCTACGCAAAGACCACCATAAGGACTTGAGGGACATCTTTGAAGCAATGAGGAAACACATCATGAAAGTAAACCCAGAAAAATGTACATTCGGCGTTACCTTAGGCAAGTTCCTAGGATATCTCGTAACGAAGAGGGGCATCGAAGTAGATCCATCCAAGATACAAGCTATCGTGGAGATGCCATCTCCAAAAAACCTGAAAGAAGTCCAAAATCTTAACGAATCCCTAGAAGCTTTGGGAAGGTTCATCGCCAGGTCATCGGACAAATGCAAACATTTCTTCAACATCCTCAAAAAGGGAAGCAAGTTTGAATGGACCACAGAATGCGAATAAGCTTTCCAGAAGATCAAAGAATATCTTGCAACAATCCCAATCCTGCAAAAACCCGACCCTGGTGAGGTTTTTTCCCTTTACATAGCAGCGACAGAGGATGCGGTCAGCACAGTGTTGGTCAAGACGAACACGAAGATAGAACAACCAATCTACCACGTCAGCAAGACACTCAACGCGACAGAAAGAAATTATATGAATATCGAGCAGCTCATCTTGGTGCTAGTGTGGGCTACCCAAAAGTTGAGGACTTATTTTTTGACTCAGTATATTCGTGGTCCGTGCAAAGCACCGTTGGAGGCTGTTCTCAAGAGCGTTGGGAAAGTAGGAAGGATAGACAAGTGGAACACTCACCTGGACCAGTTCAACATTATCCATGAAATCCAACACTCCCAAAAATCACAAGTCTTGGCAGATTTCCTTGCATATCTACCCCTGGACAACGACGAGGAAGTAATGGGTATAACAGAAGCAAACGAAGGCAAAGACCCAATCGACATCCTCGAGCCCTTAAACCAAAGGCGATGTGAGGTCTTCGTGGATGGATCAAGGAATAAAGGAGGAGTGGGCATCGGCATCGTAATCACTACCCCCACCAGAGAAAGGATTGTGCATGCGCTAAGGTTGGAATTCAAGGGGCATACCAACAACATCGTAAAATACGAAGTTGTAGTACATGCTCTGCGTTTAATAATAGAAATGGAAATAACGGATGTACGACTAACAAGTGATTCACAACTAGTCATACGACGGATAGGGTTGGAGTACAATGTCTACGATGACACCCTCTCCGCATACATGGCTTTGGTTCAAACCTTAGACTCACAGATACCAAGCATCAAAATTCCGATCCTATGCAGAAAAGATCTCAGGCACGCCGACGCCTTGGCATACATATCATCCATGCTGAAAGATGAGAGTGTTAAAGCCATAAAAATAACAAGGTTGTATGAACCTTCGATCACCTCACATCAGTCCTTTGCTACAAATCGTGAAGACGGTGTAAGGGAGGACATTGGTGACGACAATGTGGGAGAATACATTGTTGAGGACTTCATCGAAGACGACATCATGACAAGGGAAAACGAAGACGAGGACTTCAGCAATGAAGAAGACTGGAGAACCGAGATTCACCGTTTTCTTGAAGAAGGCATGTTACCAACAGAATTGAAGCAAGCCAGGAAGATACAATCAAAGGAAGGGAGATACGATCTTCGTGATGAACTATTGTACAAGAATTCCTTTCTCGGACCACTGCTACGATGTCTATCCAGAGAGGAGGGGTATCGAATTTCGAAATACATCCATTACGGGGACGCAGGTAACCACATCGGAATGAGATCACTGGCGGATAAAGCAAAAATACAGGGATACTATTGGCCCCAGATGATCCGAGATGCTGCCAGGATGTCCAGGAGATGCGAAGAATTCCAGCGGTTTCTAAAAAAATTCACGCTCCTGCGAAAAAGCTGAATTCAGTGGACAGTCCCTTGCCATTTTCAAAATGGGGTGTAGACATCGTTGGCCCCTTGATCGAAGGATCAGGGAAAAGGCGATTCATGATCGTAGCCACGGACTACTTCAGCAAGTGGGTGGAGGCCAAATCCCTAGCTAGAATTTGAGACGTGGATGTATTCACATTCATCTTTCAAAATATCATTTGCAGGTTTGGCATTCCCGCAGAAATTGTCTCGGACAATGGCAAGCAATTACATGGGAAAAATATAGATATGCTCTTAGATACTTTCAAAATCAGGAAGAACAAATCAACCCCCATCTACCCCCAGAGTAACGGCCAAGCCGAGGCTACAAATAAGACCCTTGGTCTCATTCTCAAAAATCAGTTGGACGAACATAAAGGACGATGGTGCGAACAATTACACAACGTTCTATGGGCATACCGAACAACACGAAGAGCTGCCACGGGTGAATCACCATTCCTCCTTACGTACGGAGCCGAAGCAGTCATCCCGACAGAAATCCTCATGTCAACTACAAAGACCGAAGCCTGGGAGAAGAACCTCACAACAGATATGATGCTGGAAAGGCTCGATGATCTATAAGAAAGAAGAGAGACATAACTACAAAGGATGGAAAACTACCAACGAAGATTAGCCAGAGAGTATAACAAGAAATTTAGTCTTAGGAACTTTGTAGAAGGACAGTATGTGCTAAGAACCATACCACAATACCAGCGAGAAAAATAGTGGGGCAAGTTAGCACCATCATGGGGAGGACCGTTTATAATACATGACATTGCCGGGAATGGATCTTACTACCTGCGTAATCTAAAAGGAGAAGTCCTCAGACACCCATGGAACGCTGAGTACCTCAAGCCATACTACCCGTAAGGCAGCGCAGTTCTGCACCTGCGTGAAGAGTACCAAAAGAAGAAGAAGACAGTGTACCTGTTCGACGTGTTTCTATCTCTGGACGAGGCGTAGAAGACCTCAACCTATCAATCAAACGAACAAACTTTTGCAAAAACTATTGGGGAAAGTAGTCATATACAATCTCTCCGGACTCCCATATCAGCGTCTATAAGTGTAGGACCATGGGGAAGGCATCCAGTAGAAAGAGATACACAACCAATTACAAGGCAGCGGTTCAGCGGAATGGGTGCATGTAAATATTTTAATAACGCACCACATATCCGAGGACGTTGTCCCGACCCCCAACGTCTGGGAATCCTCTGGCCAAGGATTATCCAGTGAGGTGAAAGGTCCAAAGACGATCACGAAGGTACATACCTTTAGCATCGTTATCAAACACTTCCTGTCATTATACTTAGTTCACTTCTTACTACAATTAACTCATTATCTAAAAATAATAAACTGAACTAACGATGCAGATAAAATTTAAACTGTACATACTCAAACAAACGATCATCTATTCCATAAAAGTTGATTAAAATAACAGGAAATGTACACAAGAAACACAATACATATCAAAAAAATGGCTTGAAGCCAAGTAATCAACAAAGATCAACTTTCTGTAACAAACAAGGGAATCTACTTTTCTTTGGATGTTCAACATGACCAGCGGGATTTTGTTTCTGCGACGAAGGTACGCTTCCACCCGAAGAAGGACCCAAAGAGTGAGTTAATGGCTTGGGCATACGACGATGAGGGTAATTTTTGACGATGCCATGCTCTGTTTGGAGGTCATTCTCAATCCGGGCAAGATTTTTTTTAATCTCTTCGGTCAGCTGACAGCGTGCCTTATAACCAATAACGGTGCTCTTCAGCTCACCCTGCGATAACAGGGATGACAGTCGAGTGACTTCTTTAGCCGCCTCCTTCGCCTCTGCATCCCGAGACCCTGCTAGACCCTTGTAATATGTAGTATGTCTCTCCTGCTGCACTAAGGAAGATTGAGCTTTTTCAAGTTTTTCATTTGCAGCGAGAAGCTGTCCCTCGAGCTATGTAAAGAAAAAAGATAACACCAGAGGTTAGAAGGATGGAACTACAGAACTACACACGACCAAATAAATGTATACCTTCGACATTAGCCGAGGCTACTTCATATTCGTTAACTACAGCGTCCCGGGCTTCATCAAGGAAATCATACTCGTATGATATTTTTTTATAATCCAATCGAAGAGTCGTGAGAGCAAATTAACACTCATCTAACTCTACCTGCTTCATGGAGTCCAAGTGACGAAGGTGATTGACGTCATTGTTTATCTCTTCTATCCCTTTATTAAACATGTACATATTCACTTCAAGACTTCTTTCAGACTCGACTAAACGAACAACATCGGCCCGAGAAGCGGTCAAAGCGTTACTAAGGGCACAAGCCTCAGCTCTGGCATCGTCCCTCTCCCGGACAAGTTCTTAAACATAGTTTTGTACTTCGGGATTAGGGGAGGATCGAGCTTGATGAAACTCTTCCTCCAAGCTTGTTATCTTAGCTTCCAAGCGAGAATTATCCTCTTGGGCCTCACGAAGATTTTCTCGAGTCCAAAACAAAGCACCGTTAAATAGGAGGCTATCAGAGTTAAATTTATTCTGCATATCGACCATCTGTTCCCGCCTTTCTCGATGTCGTGCAACCAGTTCGTTATGTTCATCATCTCGGGCATTCCACTTCTCAGCTTCACCCTTAATCTTCGTTATTAGTTCTGAATTCGATAGGCTTGGAGAGTTCTCTCACTTTGAAGCCATGCTAAATCTTTGACATCACCCGCTGAAGATAGGGAGGGGAGACTCAGATAGCGAGCTAAGAATACTAAAGGGAGATGAAGGAGAAAGTTGAATAAGAATACCAACCTTTAGAAGACGAAGCATCGTTACGGGACTTCTCCATCTCACTACGAACCATGGCGAGTTCAACACGAAGCTTTTCCTTTTCGGCTCCAAGTTGTTCTTTCCCTTTCAACCAGTTCTTTAGTTCAAGTATCACTTTATCTCTAGCAGATATAACAGTCTCGGCGGCAGACAATTCTTCCTCCCTATGACGAATCTTGGCTTCCAACTTGAGGGATTTCGCCTTCAAAAACTGATACAGAGTATGGTTACAATGTTTGATTTTCATCATCTGTGGTTCAAATAAGTAGATGATGATTATAAGTAATCACGGTAAAGCACCAGGCAATTTATAAAGAATTACGATGACTTACCTCAAGCATCCGTTGTTGAGGAAAACCATACTGATACCCATCAGCTATGGCCATCATATCAACAACAGAAGACGGGGGATCAACTAGAATGCTGGTGGAAGTGTCCCTCAAATACTTGTCCTACACTTCCGCAACTCTCCCTTCAGAAGATCGTTGCATCATCTGACGAGTGAAAGCATCGGAATTCTTCTCACCAGGGATTATTGGAGCAGGGTTGGGCACGAACATCAGGTTCTTTTTCTTCAACCAGTCAAGGATGGCATCATCACCATCACGCATTAAGGATTGTGGAAAATCCTCGGAATTCAGCCCAGCGGAAGCCTCAGTAGCAACGACATTCTTCCCAGCATCGGAATCCTTTTTAGCTTCGGGATTTCTCCCGGCCTCTGTTTCCTTATCATCAAGGGTTTCTACATCCTCTCCATCAGAACTATCTTCTGCCTCAACAATTTTCTTACCAACGGTCTCACCAAGAATATCCCAATCATCGTTTGGGGAAAGTAAGGAAAACTCTGAAGCAAGCCCCAAGGCAGCGTTCATATCAATCGACTCATCCGCGGAATAGATCTTGCAAAAGGAGAACTCTTGACATGCGGCGGGAATAGATGACGGAGGACCAACGTCTTTGTTCATTGGTTCCGTAGAAGAAGTGAACCCGACGCCTCCACCAGGGGCAACTTCTGTTTCTACAACTCCACTACCTCCAGGGGCAGGCTTTTTTTCCACATTTTCACCATCACCAGGGACAATATTCTCCTCAGCAACACCATCATCAATATTCCGGCCATGCTCGTGATTAGGAGGTGAAGTATCAGTACGTTCCTCATCATCAGTGAGTTCTTCTTCTTCCACGATGAACTCTTCGTTCACGGGGATGTTAACCTCGTCAGGAACCTCTGTTTCATCATCCGCAGCAGTAGAAGATTGAAGAGGCCAAATTTTCTTCTTCTTGTTCACCTAGAAATATGACATGGAATTATTACGAAGGATATTTCCTCCTTATTTTGATTAAAAATTCAAACCAAGAAGAAAATGGGAAAGTATACGGTATAACAAGAAGCCATACCTTGGAAGCAGCGGTACTCTTCGAAGGAAGAGTGGCATCAGAACTTTCTTCTTCATCCACATCAGCGGCATCGTAGGCATAATCAAAATTCATGCCTTCAAAATTCAACTTCCAAGGGAAGAAATTACCATAACGAGCCGGGGCACTCTCGAGCTTGACTGTCAGCGGTGGGACGCCATCCATGTGGACCGGGCACCCATCCATAAGCCCGAGGACCAACAATCTCAATAACAGTGAAATGCCACTCATAGTCATGATCACGCTTTATCCGCTCACGGGTAGGAAAATCTTCCGCTGGGAAGTCCCTTCGGTACCAGGAACATACTTCAGCTTTGAATCACTTACTTCGCTCAAGAGACGAATCTCACCACGAGGAGCAACAATGGTTTGTAGGCCAACGCTCCATGGCTTACGGTTCCTACCATTAACATAATATCCAAAAGAATTATTGAAATTCTCAGGAGTATACCAGTCTCTCTCAGCAGGATCAGAAGTGTAGTAGGTCATCGTCGTTTCTCCTTTACGCCGAAGGTAGCACTCCTTAAGTGCACGAAGATAGTTTCCAGTCAGCTGCACCACCAAGCGGCAATGGGTGTGACGAGTGGAGCCCTCACGAAGAGCCAAGACATCATAGTAGAAAGAATCTCCCGACTTGTATAATGGCAACATGAGGCCAGCTTCGAAGGCTCCCACCGTAGTTAACAAGTGAAACTCATCGTATTGATAATTCGAAATCAGATCATTAGTAAGATCGTCATCGGGAGCATAAAACCTAACATCAAAATCTTCGAGTTCATGTTTCGCCTTGAATGCTGCAAGATCTACGTGCTTGAAAGTAACCTTGTTTTTACCAAACGTGACGCTTCGTATAAGTGGGGAATTTTCCGAATTATCAGCAGGATCCGACGAAGGCCTCTTCAGGGGACTCATATCTGAAGCTTTCCTTTTTGTAGGAAGATTTTTTGACAGATCAGCCTTCGGTACGACACCTTTAGTAGATTTTCCTCTCACATGAACGGCAGGAGGTGGAGCTATAGGCTTCTGTTGGGGCATCGTAGATGGAGCAACAGAACGAATAGGATGCGCGTTCAGCGGCTCAGCACGATAAGGCGAAGGGGTCTGCGTATTTGTTGGCACAGAACGTTGAGAAGCAGCAGGGCGATTTACAACATACCTAGAACCCTGAGGACCTTTCGTTTGATCCCCTTTATTGAAGGATGAATCTCTTGGAACAGGGGTAGATGAAGTCCTCTGAGCACGAGGATCTAACTGCGAAGGCCTAGACGAGGCACCCTTCAGCGGAGATATATCAGGGATTCGATGCAGGGGAGACCTATAAGGGCTCGGTGGCGGTGTCTGATAGGGAGCCCGCTAACGATCATCCATATCTACGAAGGGGCATAGAAACAAGATAAAGATTCAAACAGAGAAGTAGATAAAGATCATAAAATGAGAATTTGGTAAGACTTGTACGAGTATGTCAGAAATGTCATCCAGAAACCCTAGAATTTGCAAAAATAAAGAACCCTGATTTGTTTAAGGGCGTTCAAGACAAGTTTAAATCACCTAATGGGAATTTGTAGATTTTGTGATAAAGAACAGGGGCAAGTATATATACTTTCGTATATTTGTTCTTCATCACAAAACCAAAAACACAGCAGCAGAGACTTAATAATAAATCAAGATCAAAAATAAAGATAATTTCATACATGTATCAAAAGCCTTATGAGTAGAGCGAAGCCGATCAGTGAGAAGATGATGAACAGCGACGGCAGTCAACCTCTGAAGATCCTAAGAAATTATGTCCTAAGTAAACACTAGCAGAAATTAAGAGCAAGAAAACAAAAAGGAAGAATTTTCAGACTAGCAAGAGAATGAAGAGGGAATGAAATTTATTTCATTAACCTCATCTCTCTTATTTATAACCTAAGCGATATAACTGCCCCGTGTTTCAAGGGAAGTTAATGCGGAGAAGGGGAATTGTGCCCTAAAGATAAGGAGGAGTTAATGAAGAGAGTGGGTTTGACTGTGAAGACAGTTTTCCCCAAACTTTGACTATTAATTCAAACCTTGGAGAAAAGGGGAAAATTGTATTCACATAATTCATCACTCACCACGTGTCCGGGGAGTTACACGTGGAGAACACACGGCTTGGAACATCAAAGACACGATGCCACGAATCAACACCCAAGTAACATCTGTCATCAGCATATGTTCATCATCGAACTGATCCGATGGATAAGAATCATGGAGTACTGAAGAACGAGCCACCGCAAAGCACTGAAAAGCACCCAGGATACACTTTATTCCATCTCTAGAAGGATCTAAGATCAACGGCTAGGGATACTCTGACTGACACGGATGTGATGGAGGCCACAGACAGCTGTTCGGCGCGTGCAGACAACCCAACCACCCGCATTAAACACTCTACACATAGGGTACGTGTCAACCAACCTATGGAGAACAAAGAGGTAACTCATCGTCAACCAGTGTAACCGTTGGGGGCATCGGTTGCAGACGAAGACACCAGTGGGATCAGCACAAAGAACAAGAAGATAAGGCTACTGTTGACTTTAGCAGTGGACCCCATTTGTAATCTCTATAAATACCCCTCTCCACTAAGAGAGAAAAGGTCGACCAATTTTGAGTAACTAGAGAAGTATAGGAAAGAGCAATAGGAAGAGTAAGTATGATCCATATTTTCCCTATAGCGTCTGTATTCACTTAAAGTCATTTGACTATCTTTGTAACTCCTCAATACATAGTGAAACACCAACCCCGTGGATGTAGGCCTTAGTGTCGAACCACGTAAATAACTGTCTTATTTATATTTCAGTACCTTACTTTTTGTTATTGTTGTTAAGCTTTATGGTACATTCATCGCTCCGACAAGTACATTCATCGTAAATGCGAAGAATGATCGAATCAATCCCCTCCGACAAGTACATTTATCGTAAATATAAAGAATGATCGAATCAATCCCCTCCGACTAGACAATGACGAGTCCGAAGACTCTGAGTCGATGAGTCATTGTGTTTTGTACCATCTTACATATGTTTATCTGTTATGACGTTTTTATTTACAAATGCGAATATTGTTTGTGAACACATGGATGCCTTCGTGATTTCTGTGTTCACACCAGTAATCAGACCAGCGGTTCTAAATCTCCTCTCCTTCACATACATTCCAATTTAAATTTCTAAGTCCTCCTGTGATAGCATTCCACCGTTTCTGATATACGAATTTCCTATATGGCGTCCCAACACCACTGCGTCTTCTAATGCTGAAAAACCACCTTGACCAAGGTCTGGTGTCATTGGGTGCATTGCATCACCTTCTACAGTAACTGCGCCCTATGAAACTTTACCGAAAACAAGATCCCATGGGTATCTGAATTGTAGGGGTCCACATTGTATAACATCTTTGACTATTGGGAAAAATACGGTTTAGTCCAAAATCTCATCCAAATATACTAGTTAGTCCTAACCCATTCAACTAGGTACAAATTAGTCCTTTTAGATGGAAAGTACACAAATAACCTTCCTGGTTTAGAATTTAGTCCAAAATTTTCCATTTTAGTCCAAAGTGACTCACGATGATGTCAGCATTTTTAAATAATATAAAATAAAATAAAAATCAATTGATCTTTCGAACCGTTTGTCCAAAATTGGAAAATTTTATATATTCGGAAAGCTCTTTCCGAAATCTAAAAAAAGAGTACCCATATGACTATATAATTCTCAGTTTTTAAAAAACTTGGTATACATTGATGTACAAACATGTACATATCTACAAAAAACTCTTTACCAACACCAGCTCCAATGCTCAACCACTCTTAACCTTGCTGCTGCAAACAACTATAATACCTCAACCATTCAACTCAAATATTTTATCCGTTTCTGTAGCTTTCCAATCTTAGCTGCACTTCTATATATCAACACTATCCATCCAACATCAACATAAATTCTTGTTCCTCTGTACAACCAACATCACACATTTCAGATTTCATCTTTGCAATTCTATCTACATTTCATATTTATTCATCAGATCACCACTTCAGAGTTGTACCATCTCAATAGCACCAGTACCAGTTACTCAGCTGCACCATTCTTTGTACTGCAACATAGAAGCAAACCCATTCTTCCAAATTTCCCATAACATCACCTGCAATTAAATCATAGCCAGATGCAGCTCATCCATACCCTGTAATTGCTCGGCCAGCAACAATAGGTGTACAAATATGTACACATGGTGGTGTACCACCATGTACACATCTACAAAAATCATGAAAATCCAGCACCCATACCCATAAAACAGACCATATATCAATGAGACAGGACAGTAGTGTGCACCATGTATACATGTACAAAATCTAGAAAATCTAACATCCGCATACACAAAACATGTCGTATATTCATGAGACGGAACAAAATGCAGAAGTTTATACACATAAACAACTTGAATCGTCTACACATAAAAAGTCTACAACAAAAAGAAAGAAAACACAAAATTGGGCATATCCTAAACAAGCAACCCGTATACTTTTGTATTGGTTTCCAAATTTCAATTCGGCAAGCAAATTTGATAATGGTGGACTGGAATTTATATCAACAAGTGAAACACTAACGTTGGATCGCAATTCACAAATTGTTATGAGGTCAGTACCATCTTGGCTTTTGTTCTTTTTAATCATTCACTTAGTCTTAGCTCTAGATAACTGAACTCGAGAACTTTTTATACATGCATGGTGCAAAGAAATATTTTTCCAATAAACTCTCTACTTGCAACTCCCGTTGAGAAATTCCATGTGAAATTACTTAGATTAAACATTAACCAAAGCTTATTCCTGAATTGCCAACCGCACCTAGAAATCGCACCCAGTAAACAGGTATATAATTATGTACACATTAATCTTCAGCATGTGCACAACTACGTACACATCGCAACACACATTGAGAGCTTCTAGTTTTGAGTAAAATAGGAACGCGATAATACTAAAGGTGCAGGAATCTGGATTGTTTTTATATACTTATGTAATTATCAACAAACAAATAGAATAACCAGGATGCAAAATAAAAAAAACAAATAGAAAGGTGGAATTCTTAAGTAATACCTTTTAAATATTTCGTTTTGCGTCTCAGCTTCGAATTGTGGAACACAAAAAAGAAATACCACCATCCAGATGAGTAGTCATGACCTTTGTTCTCGGCCATTACTGGAAGGAAAAAAAAGAGAGAAATGAATAAATGAATCTCCCCTTATTTATCCCAATTACTTAATGCAAGCATACAGTAACATGAGGTAATATATCTGCAAGAAGTCATAAAATCGTTACGATACCCATTTCATCACGAGGAATTCCAAGTTTTTCATATGTAAAACTAAAAATAGTCCATGTGGAATATACAAGAAGTCATATAAGTGGTGTACAAGCATATACACCTCTTATAACAAGGAAAAAAAAATGCACTTCTATGTACACCGCGTATAACTGATACATAAATGCGTAGTGAGCAATTATGTATATAATGACAAATAAACATGTGTATAATTTTATACACAATAAATCTACGTGTTTAAAACTATGTTCACATTAAGTACCACAAAATATGCCTTGTTTTCTAAGTTAGAGCGCGCCTAGAGCTAATACATCTCACACTCAATTTATTCTACAGTAAACACATCACTGACTCCTAACAAGATGCATTTCTAAGTCCATTAATTGATATCTCCTAGAAGTCTTTTACCGATCTAAATGGCTATTTTGCAGCAGATCTAGCTAAACAAAACATTTACCAAGCTTATTGTCATGACCACAAAATTCATTATTACAAAAAGAGGGACATGCATAAGAAGAAATATCAACAACAACTAACTTCTAGGAATTCATCCAAGAAGTATCAAAGACAATTCTTCTGAAAATTTTTAAATAGCAAATCAAATAAGCTGAAAAAGAAAGACCACGACGATGCAACCAATTACTAAATAAGAAAAATTATGTGCATCAACAGGGTGTAAAAATATGTGCACATTAACGATCAATGGGTGTACAATTTTGTGCACATTAACCATCAGCATGTATAAAAATATGTACACTTTAAAGATCAGCATGTGTACACATTAAACATCAACATGTATACCTTATGTTACACCCATTTTTAACAGCAAAACAGATATGATGTTAGCACAGCAGTAGAAGGCAAACGAAATCATCAGCCAATGCCATCTCAAATGTGTTATTTTCTTAAAACTAAAATTACAACTAAGCATTTCCAACACTGAAACCATTTACTGGGTAAATAAGAAGCACTTGAAGAGCTGATGTGATCTACTTCAAAGGTATTAATAAATTAACAAAATCTTATATTTGTATACAAACAAATATTTTTCGTGAAATTAACCGTATCAATGAAACTAATACTGGGTCATAGGCAACCAAATTTAGAAGTACTAAAAGAGAGTGCAGTCACCTTACTTCGTGTTTTTGGATCCTGTAGAATGTCTTATGCTTCCCAATTCCCACCTTTACCAAGATTCTAACACAATTACTTCATATTTCATCTCCCTATACATTATAAAGTAAATTAATTATTGGTAAAACATGAACTGTTGTACACTATTAAACCAAAAGCCAATGAATAACTTTCATAAGGTATAATTACACAAATTCTATAACATAATTACATATATAGATTTATACTTTTGAAGAGAGGAGCTATTGCAATAACAAATATGTATTGTTTTAAAAATGTTCTCAAAATAATTTCATATATATACATTTATTAAGTTCAAGCAACACAATCAAAATTTATACCTTTGAACCACTTCGAAGAGCTCCGTACGCCAATTTATCCACTAACTGCAAATTGCTCTAAAGATTCTCACTTAATGATTTCACATATATGCACTCGCAAAGGCTTCGAGACATCTCCTACATGAATTATGGATACAATCTCTACAAGCTTGAATTTATACAAAATGATAGACGTCTTTCCATCGACATATACTGTGCGAAAAATAGGGCACATGCTATAAACAAAACAGATTGCAAAAACATAATTGTATGTAGTGTACAATTAAGTGCACATTTTATAAATAGTGAAGATTATAATTCCGTCTATCAATTCATCTAGTGAACAAATATCAGTGCTTTATTAAAAGTAAAAAAACAAAGAAAAGGAAATCAGTTTGAAATTTACATGATATTAATCTTCGATCTCCACATGAAGAAAAAAACATAGATATAAAAAATCAACCAACACACTACTAAAAAAACAAAAGAAATCTAAATCACATATAAGTTCCCAATCTCTATTTATCGAATTAAGTTGAAAATCAAAATTAAACAAAAACAAAATAAAATTTTTATCAAATCAAAAACCTAGAAATACAAAACAGCTGAATATCAAGATACAAAGACCAATCAACGTTTTGTTGAATTAAATTTAAAATAGCAAGAAAAAGTCGAACATATTTCTGATCGATCAAAAAAGCAGGCATCCGAAATCTATAAAAAATCAAATCGAAAACACAATTGAAGAAGAGATGAATGAATAAAGAGTAATCAAAGTCCAAATAATCACCTGAAACCAAATATATCATACAAACATTGATTCTCACATATAGAAGTTTTGAATCTCCTTCTTCATATCTGACCTGTACATAAACCTCACCACTGATTAGGTGCAATCTTTCTTAGGATTTTAGAAACGAACTAGACCGAGAAGAACAAGAGATGAATCCTCGCGATTTGAGAGTAATTGAGGGGGAAAAAAGATGAAGATCTAAAACCATTTCGTTGTCGATGCAGAGCTCTGCTATAGGACATTGAAGTGAAGAATAAAATGTGAACAAATCGAAATAAGTTTCCTACGAGGGACATTTTTGACAACAAAGAAAAACGATCCGGACTGAATCGTTCATTAAAGGACTAATCCGTTTCAGATTTTGTAAATTTGGACTTCCTAATACTAGGCTTGAGATGGATGGACTAGAGTGTATAAAGCCCAACATAAATAGGATTAAACGTTAATTTCTACTTGACTATTTGTGCAGAATCGGGTACTTTCTCTAACATTTTTCTTTTGTATGATTTTTGGGTCTCCTTTTGCCATCTCTTCCTCTGTGTAGGGAAAAAACAGAATAGTTTGATAAGTGAAGATTAACCCCATTAGAAAACGTTCTAATAAGCTCCAAGATGTTTTAGTCATGATTTTACCTTTACTGGGGGTGGAATTATAAGTCATGAACCAGAAGATATCGGTGTTATTATTTGGCAGGATACCGAATCTTTGGCCTTCTGCTACAAATTGCTTAACTTCATGTTTCAATCCATGGCCTTCAGGATACACTCCTAATCCGCGCACGGCATATCTACCTGAATAAACCGGTTCTTTAAGCCCCAACCACTTTGCCACCACAGAGTGTACACCATCACACCTTACTA
This sequence comes from Papaver somniferum, assembly GCF_003573695.1. Classification (NCBI taxonomy): domain Eukaryota; kingdom Viridiplantae; phylum Streptophyta; class Magnoliopsida; order Ranunculales; family Papaveraceae; genus Papaver; species Papaver somniferum. The sequence continues at coordinate 39,938,989 of NC_039358.1, forward strand.
AAACCTGTCGAATAAATTGAATTAAAATTTTAGCATCAACTATTCCATGGAAAAAATATATTACACTATCTGTTGTCAAATATAAGAAGTATTGACTGACCTTAGTATGGATAGTAGTCCCATCTTCTAGATGTATGATAACCCCGAAATCTGCATCATTGCGTCTTTCAGTTTTTCAAGCGAGCAAAGCCTCGACGAGTAATGGATTGTATCAGTTGGTAATTCTTCCAGCAGAGCTTCAAGTAAGACTCTTCTATGTACAAACCTAGGTCCTCTTGCCAACCATTCATCCCTGCATTTACAAAATGCAATTATAATTGCAAGATACAAATAACTTGGACACAATCCTGTTGTGACACACCCTTTAATTACTAGATGTAAACAAATGAACGTATAGTTAAGAAATGGTTGAACATACCCTTCGTCAGTTGTAAACAGGATCTCTTGGGTAACTCCAGTTGCAATATTAGTAACTTCTCCTCTTGTAAAAACAAAACAAAAACCAAATTTATCAATACTTGATCACAAAAAAAAACTAAAACACAGAAGATGGAGAGGGTTTGAATGAATAATTACCTTTTAAAAGGTTTGTAAAGAGAAGTAAGTTTATGAGCAACACCAAGTGCTTCAAGAGCAATCCAAGCATTTGGGAAAAGAGTTAGAGAACCACCGGTAACTCTCAGCTCATTTGCTCTTGTTGGAACAATTGCCGAAATCCGTCTGCAAAACAATCACAAAGAAAAACCAAACAAATAGTGTTATGGCTGAATCACGATCAGGTCGCTCTCTTTAAGACGTTTCGCGGCTCTGCCCAAAATTGTGCAAACAGTTCTTCCATGTCGCGTCGTCCCCAGGATAAAACAGCTGAGTAAATCTCTTGCACAATCACTCTTGCATTTTGAGAGTATGTGATACTTTTACACTTCTATTCTTGCTCAAATCAGAATTGTAGAAAACAAGTGATAATCATACACTAGTTTTCTTTCTCTAAAAAATTCTTTTTCTCTAAAATCAAAAACATATAGAAAAACTCTCTCTTTGTTTTCCTACCAAAAATTGATTTTTGTACTCAAGAATTTCAACAATTAATGACAGTTAATTATTATAAAATTAACACCATCAACTTCCCTAAATAAAAACGGTCAAGGGATTAATGAAAAAATAAATTCCTTTATTAAAGACAATTATGACTACTAAAAATAATTTTAATAAGAATGGTAAATGGAAATAAATTTTGTTTTAAAGAATATATTTCCAACAATCCCCCACTTATATTTTTTAAAACATTGAGCAAGATCATCTATATAGTGATGTGCATAAGTAAAGGTATCTTTCGATTTTGAACCTTTACATAGTGCTAGACTCTCTAAAAATATGACCATAGAGTGAACGTAAGTCTTTGAACTTCAAATCAACACCAAAATATAAAATTGAGAAATTACTTATGCAAATTGCATTTCTAGCCACGTTCATTCAAAAATTTCTATAGACTTCGTTAAACGTCATATTTCGGTGTTTAATAGCAATTCAAAAACTAGAAAGTTTCATCATTCATACAAAAATTAGAAATAATTTTTTTAAGTTCAAATAATTTCTCTAATTTGTATTTGGCGCGTTATGTGTTCTTGCTCATTACTAATAAAGTAATTATCCACTTTCAAAATCCTTTTGGCACAATATAGAGGACGACCAATCAAACATTTTTCATGAAGACATCATTTCATTATTCACTACTAAAAATATCAATTTTAGTCACCAAGTTAGACTTCGTGAAACACCAATAATATCTTATAAAATTATCAAACATTTTATTTTATCCGATGCTTTTGTAAACTAGTAAGATTGGGAGTTTACATGCTTTGAAGACTTGGGTAAAATTTGATACATGTCACTTAAAAAATTCTTATAAATTTTAGAGGAAAACACAGCATGCTCACTAACTCAAAAAATCTCATAGAAGCAAGATAAAATCACATATTTCAAGCATTCCAAAGCTTCAATCATATCAGATAAATAATACAATATTTGTTTCAAATATTCCATTGATAACATATTTATTGCAGTAGTGCAATGATCAAGTTCAACAAAAATTTTAATCTCAATCTTCTTAAAAACAAGATAAGCGGAAACTAGGTTCTTTATCATTTTGATGGTATGAACATCTTTAACAAGATAGTTCTACCGGAAGCAAACTTTTCAGGCCATACTAATACCAAGAATCCTAGAGATGTGAGTATAACTCAACACCACTTTCTTTCAAACGATTTCGTTCAACTTTTGAACTATAACCTATCAAAACAAACATGGTGTAAAACACCAATATATACCAACCTCTCACCGTATCCACAATTCACATTAACATAGCTTGAAAAACATTGTTAATAATATTTGATATTCTTGCACTGCCGTGTCGTAAGACTTGGTTTAATGCAAGCGTAGCAAATAACTGCATAATTAAAATTATGTTCATTTCTTGGTGAGATTTGGTATTCATATTTGTTTTGACTAGGTTTCTTATTCTTTCGGTTTTGATTTGGTATCAAGTTCTATCTCATAAGTTCCAAACTTGTATGAGTCATTCATTTATTGTCGTAAACAATAATTCTCAATATCTACTTTCCGTACAACTCATTCTAACATTGAAGAATCAATTCATTTTCAATGTAGAATGCAACTATTTGATCACTACAACAACTACAAATATTTCATCAAACATACCTCATTTGCTTTGGAAGCTCAATTGGTCATAAACCATTGTCCACTCTTTCGGCACCGACAAAGAAATCATCAAAACCATTGCTCGACAAATTGATTAATCCTCGCTCGCAATTTTTATTTCATTGGAAAATAAAAACTTGCTCAAGTAAGTGAATTCTCACCTGTCATAATCATTTACATGTGAGCACTTGATTGCAAAAAAATAAGTAAGGTATGCACTTACATAATTACTAAAATATCAAATAAAAAATCAATACTCCAAGTTTCTCGTAAGTGTCAAACAAAGATTCAAACTTCTATAGTTATAACTTTCTATCAAGCATATTATCAAACGCATGAGGAGCATTAGTTTGATTTCTATTGATGATCTTTTTTTTCATTTCCAAAACAAGTGTATGAAGTAAAAAATGAAAATCTGAATTTAATGTAATTTATTACATCTAATTCTCTAATCTCTAATGTCAAGTATCATCTCCTATTTGGACAAACATACACAACTATTTTGAAATCACCACATCTCTCAATCTAAAAATTCAAACGGAAAATTTCAAAATGGGTGTCCAAGATACGCTCATGATTTAAAAGTTTCATGTTACACGCTAACCCAAAATATCAGCACAAAGATCAGAAAAACTAAATTAATCAATACTAAATTTCTAATCGTCAGAAATTTCTCAGCAACATTATTCAGTTTTGTAAAATACTCAAAAAATACTTTTCGGACTCCAAAACTTATGAAATTTGGAAGACGTAATCCTCATGATGTCTTATATATGTGGTTAAAATTTCTAGACCCAATTAATTTCCGTGCAGGAGATAAAAATAAAACTCTACAGCTTGTTAAAAACCAATTGTTTAACATCAACCATATTTTTCTATGTTACATATTCATGATTTTTTTTTGATGTCCTAGACTAGTGGTCCCTAGACTACATCCAGACTCCTTAAATTGGAGTGGATTTCAGCAATTACAGGGTTCGAACCCCTACCCCCACAGTGGGGGGAGCATGCCAACCACCAGACCACTTGGTGATTGGCACACATTCATGATGAAAAATATTATCCTTGTTACAATCCTAATCCATCAAAATCAGACATAAAATATACTTTAGGTATCAAGTAACCTAATTCCAAGCATCATGGTTTATCGCAAAAGTAAAATTATACTATTATATAATTTTATAAAACGAATCAAACAATGATACTTATCGTGTTTCAGCAATCGTTTCTTTTGATATTCATGGCAGAATAAAACGTCTTAAAATTGTTGGAACAATTGCCGAAATCCGTCTGCAAAACAATCACAAAGAAAAACCAAACAAATAGTGTTATGGTTGAGTCACGACCAGGTCGCTCTCTTTAAGATGTTTCGCGGCTCTGCCCAAAATTGTGCAAACAGTTGTTCCATGTCGCGTCGTCTCCAGTATAAAACAGCCGAGTAAATCTCTTTCACAATCACTCTTGCACTTTGAGAGTATGTGATACTTGTACACTTATAGTCTTGCTCAAATCAGAATTGTAGAAAACAAGTGATAATCATACACTAGTTTTCTTTCTCTAAAAAATTCTTTTTCTCTTTGTTTTCCTACCAAAAATTGATTTTTTTACTCAAGAATTTCAACAATTAATGACACTTAATTATTATAAAATTAACACCATCAACTTCCCTAAATAAAAACGGTCAAGGGATTAATGAAAAAATAAATTCCTTTATTAAAGACAATTATGACTATTAAAAATAATTTTAATAAGAATGGTAAATGGAAATAAATTTTGTTTTAAAGAATATATTTCCAACAGCTCTCTCTAAAACTAAACTCTTGATTCCAACTTGTGAGTGGGGAAAAACGATTAGCTGGTTTTTACGGAATTGAAGAGTCGACTGTGTGGAGACTCCTTGAACCGAGCGAAATATTGAATCTCACACAGATACACTGCAAGAAGGGAGTGCTTTAAGTTCGAGAGATCAATCTGTAAGACCCCGGCCTAAACCAAGAACAATGGTTGTTCCAGAGTCAATTCGGTCACATGAGAGGATAGGTTGATCTGTAGGAGGGAAGCTGAGAAATGCGTGAGATCAATGGTGATCTGAGATTGTAGGTGTATTGTGAATTCAGCGTGAAAATGCTCTGAATGATTGAATTTTACTCAATTGAGAGTAATTTCTGTGAGTTCGTGTAGACGAAAGATTGTCTGTATGAACTTTGATGAGAAATTGCTCGTCTTGGCGAATGTCGTTCGAATGTTCGAAATCTTCTATCTTTTCAATCTGGATTCAGGGACATTTTATAATGCCGGAGTTGAAAACACCATGATCTCAGAAGTGTGACAGTTGCTGGAATCAGAGAGTGAGAAATGGGGAAATCGTGTTAAAACCAATTACTCATCGTGCGGAGACTTGGTTAACTTTCCACCCACTACTTTGCTGACTCTTCCAACTGATTGCACGACTTGCTCACATTCTCATCGTGGGTGAACACACGTGTTGTAGACCGCCAGACCAAAACCCTAGTTAGTATCCCCCCATGTGACACGCTTGAAATCTCGTGATTGTGGAGTCAGTTGCTGACTTTATGGGACGATGAGTCCATGTATTGCTTAGTTGAACATGATTAGCAAATGTTTCGAAACTCATGAATTTAATGTGTCTACTGAGACGAGGTATCATTATAACCTAAGACGAGCAAAATTGTGTTGCTAAATTGTTGAATATTGGTAGTTGAACCAATATTCTTTGATTTGATCAAATATTGCTAGTCTGAGCGAATATTGCTAATTGAATAAATATTGTCGGTTCGAGCGAATATTGCTAGTTCGAGCAAATATTGTTCTTTTGATGAATTGTTGGTAGATGGACTAAATAAAATATTAATTTAAGTTACTGACTGCTGGGTCGAGCAAAATAAATATGAATATCAATCATGGAATCAACATAAAATTATCAGAGTGTTCGAATCTGCACAAAATCACGTTTCTGCAAAGCTCTGGATTCAAAATCCTAATTTTACCGAAATGATGATTTATTGCAAATCAACACGGGACCGGCTACATGGGATGACGGGTTCACCATATAACGCCCAGATGCTCGAATGAGCAAAAAATACCAAAGTCTCTTGAGGACCAGTTGGTGAAAGAATGATTAAATGCTGGTTTAATCATTTACTGAAATAATGCTCGTGTGAGCAACAAATCATAAAACCTGATGTAGAAAATATGAGGGGCCGACCAAGAGGTCATGAGACCGGCTCTTGATGGTCGTGGGACCAGTAGATGGTCGTTTGAGCGAACTTCCAATTGTCTGGAAAGAGTTCGAACCTAATATGAGCAACTGAGCAAATTAGGTTAAAAACATTAAAACATGCGGGACCAGCTGTTTGCAAGCCTCAGGGTCACCCTTGGTCGGTCAAGGGAATGTTCCCGTGTCACCATAGTATCCGTGCTTCAGTCCTGAGAATTTTGATATTTTCTGATCACGTTTGAGCAACATTTGGAGAAAATATGCAAAATCCATGGTTTTGCTGAAACCGGCAAAAACACATGAGATGATGAAAATAATAAATAAACAAGGAATCACAAGGTGTGGGACCGGCCACGGCTAGGGCATGGTCGGCCGGCCGGCTGACACGCGGTCCCACATGCTTTTCCCAGTTTTATGTGATTTTATGTATTTTTCTCTGATTTAAGGGAAATTCCATGAAACTGGAGAGTTTGGCGAAATTAGAGAACTTCCATGAGATGAGAGACATAAATAAAAATATAAAATAGGGAATGGGAGTGTGGGACCGGCAATGGCCATGGCATGGCCGGCCGGCCAATGGGCACGAGTCCCAAGGCACTCTTCCCAATTTTATGTAATTTTGATGATTTTAGATAATTTTCATAAAATCAAAGGGATTTGTTGAAAACCAAGATATTTTGTTGAAATCAAGGAGTTTACATGAAATCGGGAAACAAAACACCAAATAATAATAAATTAATGGGCGTGTGGGACCGGCTAGGGCATGGTCGGTCGGCTAGAGCCCGGTCCCACAAGTTTTCCTAATTTTTTTAATATTTTCCATGATTTTAGAGAAATTAGAGAAAATACATGAAATTAGGTAATTTTAGGGAAAATTCATAAAATCAAGGAATTTTCATAATTTGAGAAGGAATAATAAAATAATGGGACGTGAGGTCTGGGACCGGCCACGGCCAAGGCATGACCGGCCGACCGGCGGTCCCGCGACATCTTTCCCTAATTTTATTATTTTTGATAAAATCATGTGATTTAGATAAAAATACATGAAATTAGGTAATTTTCATGATTTTAGGGAAAATTCATAAAATCAAGGAATTTTCATAATTTGAGAAGGAATAATAAAATAATGGGACGTGAGGTGTGGGACCGGCCACGGCCAAGACATGGCCGGCTGGTGCTCGGTCCCGCGACACCATTCCCTAATTTTATTATTTTTTGATAAAATCATGTGATTTAGATAATTTCTTTGAAATAAAGGAAATTTGCTCGAACGAGAGGATTTTCATGAGATCGTGAAAATAGTAAAAATATGGTAAAATATAAAATTGGGCGCGGGACTAGTCACGGCATGCCTGGCCGGCTGGTGAGCCTAATCCCCTGGCGCTTTTGTTTAATATTTTATTATTATTATTTTTCCTTCCTATTTTGCATAGGTTCCTCGTTCGTTCGTATTTTTAAAATGCTCGTTTGTGCATTCAGAATGCTGGTCTGTGTATTATCTGCTAATTACATTTGCACCATTTTGTCAAGGCTTATTCGATGCCCAGATGCCTGTTTCATTGAATATTTATTACTAACCTGTGGAATTCTGCTGGGAAGAACCACAGATTGAAGTAACGAAATATAACGAGGAATCGTAGAATATTGCTGAATATTCAGGCGATTAATTGACGACTCGTAGAATATTGCTGGATATTCAGACGATGGCTCGTAAAATATTGCTGGATATTCAGACGATTTAAGATAATTAATTGCTGGCTTTATACTAGAAGGGTTTCCTGTCTATGAGCATTAATTATCTGAGGGTTGAGCAATATGAACTTGATGGAGCGTCATATTCCTCTTGCATAGTCGGGGAAAACCTGGTTACATCCCGATTCGCTCTATACTAGCAGGCATGCTGTCTAGGAGCCGCCCAATCTTTCGATTCTATACAGTATGAGATGTGTCGTGGCCTCAGCTGAGAGACTACACATCTACATCTTCTCTGAGAAACTTTCTCCATCAGAGGTGGCATGATCTTTCATGCATAGATACATGAGTCTCGATACTCATCTGATTGTCGGATCCGTAGTAATTACTGAAATTGCTCAGTATTCATGAGATGTGTCGTGGCCTCAGCGGAGAGGCTACACATCTACATGTACTCTGAGAGAAATCCTTCTCAGTCAGAGATTTATGGCATGAGCTTTCATGCTTAGATACATGAGTCTCAATACTCATCCGATTGCCGGATCCGTAATAATTACTGAAATTGCTCAGTATTCATGAGATGTGTCGTGGCCTCAGTCGGGAGACTACACATCTACACCTTCCCTGAAAGACTTTCTCGATCAGAGGTTTTATGGCATGAGCTTTCATGCTTTATTGAGATACATGAGCCTCAATACTCATCCGATTGCCGGATCCGGAGTAATTACTGAAATTGCTTAGTATTCATGAGATGTGTCGTGGTCTCAGCTGAGAGACTACACATCCACATCTTCTCTGAGAGAACTTTCTCAATCAGAGGTTTTATGAGCTTTCACGCTTTAATGAGAGACGTGGGTCTCAATACTCATCTGATTGTCGGATTCGGAGTATACTTTTACAATTTTACCCTTTGTCGAAAATCCACCATCTACACAACTCTCTTGAGTGCTAAGGTTGTTGCTAATCCTGCAACTCCTCCTCCTACTATCACTATTTCTTCTCTCATCTCAATATTGTCCATATCTGAACACTTTCTTTCTTGCAGTTGGTATTAGTTTTATGAGTTGAGGATTATATATACTATATTATTTACAACAATATTTGAGTGCGATTTATTTTTATTCTTATTAATACTCCCTACGTACCTATTATATAGGAGGGATTTTCATTTTTCCTTGTACCACTATATAGGGGAGTCCAAATTTCAAAACGCTTTTTTACTTATATTACCCCTATTTATTTACTTGGGAATCATCACAATTGAGTATATCTCCAACATTGGAAATATAATTACGGATAAAACAGGAAAAAACAAAAAAAATTATGAAATTAAAAAAAAAAATAATCTAAGAGAATTGATCCCTCCGCATATATATGTGGTACAGAGGGAGTAGTTTACGTGTACTTCCGGAAACTTCCATGTGCAAGCAGCGGAGTTATCAACGATTCTTGGTCACCGGGGGAAACAAAAAAGAAAAAAAAGATTAAATTATTATATGACCAAAATCCAAGGACTTGACCATTAAGATTCTCTCTCATGTGAAAATGGAGTTCCATGTGTCTATACTATTATATGACCAAAATCCAAGGACTTGACCATTAAGATTCTCTCTCAGGTGAAAATGGATTTCCATGTGTCTACTTTTTCGTGTAATTGCCAAGCGTTGACCGAGTCACTTGTTCTGCAAATGCGACTCAATTAGACTAAGTTTGCTAAGTTGCGTAAGTAGTGACGTCTTATACGAGATGCCGAGTTTGAACTTTAAATTTTCTAAAGGAGTCAGCTTCAGTGAGCTGTCTTATTCATTTTCATTTTCCCAATATACCCATTCTTATAAAAGTCGTAAGAGCAAGGGCTATGGAATAGAGTGTTTTGACACTCTATCCCTTTTAAACGAATGAGGAACTAAGTGATTGAGTGTAAATCTTACTATGCGATAGGGGAAATATATAACACGGTAGTCTATACGGCATATAATGAGCCGTATGTAAAAGAAATTCATGAGATCTACTACTGCATTTAACCAATAATATTAGTTGTTTTATATTATGAAATGAATGGTTATGATGAATTCATATAAAGAGTTAACTTTGGAAATGGGACCTAATGTTCGTTAGATGGTTCCACGTGTATCTTTAAATGGCCACAGTGCTATAGTTGCAAACGAAATTTTGGTTAAACGAAATTTTCAGTCAAACGGCAAAAGGTTGGCCGTATTAACTTCTACTTATATCAAACGGCAAATATATATTACTTCCTATTTTTTTACACGGCTGATCATGTGCCGTATAGTGGAGGCTTTCATCCACTCTATCGATTGAAAGAGTGTTCGGTTGAGTTTACGGTGAATGGGGGTTTCTTTCTATCCATAATATGACCTAATTTGATCAAATTTGATCAACTCTTTCATTTTGAAATAGCCCTTGCTCTAAGGACCATAACTCAGGGGTGAGCATGCGCCGGTTTTTAACCGCATCCAATCCAATTCATTAGATTAATTTCTATGGAATAAACGTTCTCACTATGGATTAAACAAACATGAAAAATAAGTGAACAAATTTATTTAGTGTCGACGATGAAGAGACGCGTGGTCAAACAAAATCCGCGGGAGGATCTTTTCCAACCGCACGCCACTCTTCTTCACCCGTCCAATACAATTTCTGCTTCCCAAATATTATTTTACTGTTCTTTATCTCACATTATCTTATTTTTATCTCAGTTTATCTTATTTATCTCACCTAAATCCTATATTTTAAACTTTAACTCTATCCTACAAAAGATTTTATATTAAAAAGAAATAGTAGCGGGTCCCTAGAAAATCATATTTCTTCATTTTGTTCCGATTCTCCTTAGTGGAAAATCATGTTTGTTCATTTACGTGGCTTACTAAAATTTTCTGTTTGGTGATTACCATAGAAATTGTCCTTACGGATTTCAAATTTGACATCCGCATCCAATCCAACATCCAACGGACTTGCGTTCAATACGAATGAATGGATTGGGTATGGGTAATCTAATGGATTTTGTTTTAAGTAAAATTTATAATCAATAAATAAAACAAGATTTTCCCTATTTCCCACCCCCATTTATCCTATTTCCCATCTTCCTAACAATTTTTAAAATTAATCTACTTTTCAATTTTGTTTTTCCTATTTACCACCTACACTAGTCAAATTAAGTATGACCGTAACTATTAACACTTTTGTTTGTCTTCTTCTTCCTTATGATCACAAAAAAAAATCATAAAAAATCAATGTTAGAAACCCTAGGTTAGGATTTTTTTTCAATTATTATGGCACATCTATATGTGTTAATCGATTATTCGGTAAATCGTTATTATTGAAGTTTCCATTATAAAAAATCTAGGGGAAAATATCAAAACCCTATTAATCGGTACATCCAAAAAAAGTTGCAGCAATGGGAATGGGACAACCAATTGTTCCCCCTCCAGTTACACTGTAATGGTAATATGATACAGTGGGGCTGACGTTGAATAATTCATGAACCATTCATACTTCTAAAGTTCTAAACGAATGTACATGAGTAGGATAAAATTGTTAAGGATGATCAAGAACAAACCGATTCATGAATGATAATTATTATTTTCTTTGATTCGATTATACATGCACCTTTTTGATCATTTATATGACGTAAGAAGACCTTTAAATAAATATACCAGCCATTAATATCCATAGCACAAGACACCCATGATTAACCCTGTAATGATTGTGTATCCTCTCTACAGATCTATGAAAGCAAGTGTCTTAAAAAAACTCTTGTGTATACCAGCACCGTGCTTAATTTGGTTACCATCAAATATTATGGCATGCTACCATTGTTGGATCACTGTCGATACAACAGGCTGTGGAGGTGGGGAAGAAGATTTAGTGGCGGATGGTGGATATGGTAAGTTGTCCGTCAATCGGTTTTTATTTTTAGTTGTTGGGTGATTTCATTGTTGGGTGTAAATAAAAAGTCAAGAGATGGTATTTAGGATACATTAAAATTTATATGGGTGGTATATAGGATTATTGGGGATAAGATTTTATGTGGATGGGAAATAGAATAATTGGGGATGGGAAATAGGGAAAACCTAAAACAAACATAGATGACTTCTTATAAAGCAAAGACATTCTATATATGCATACAAATGTAAAAGTGTCATGGACAACAATACTCCAAGACAACAAACACCTTAAGAATTCCTAAGCTATCTATGTATTTCTAAACACTATATAAATGTCCTTAATCTAACGGGTATGGATGTGCAGTGGATTTTCAAGACTGCATCCGGGTCCAATCCGTAATCCATTGGATTTCAAAAATCCATTCGCATCCAACCCATTAACCAACCGTTCGGACATCCATCCAAAAAAATACGGTTATTCTTTAAATCCGCGGACTGCGGGCCAAATGCTCACTCCTAAACCCCATACTTAAGGAAACATTGTCTACTTCTATTTATTTTTTATTTTTTTTTACTTGCATAAAGTAGTCTTCCTGGTTCGAGGGCTATGGGTTTTATTCGAGGCTTGTTATTAAAAGACCAAAAAGGGTCATTAATTAGGAAGTAATTTCCCTCCCTCAACCAACTATTCTCTTGCTACCTGTTTTATCCCTGATTAATCAGTGTTAATTAATCGTTTTGAGTGTTAATTTATCGTGTTAGATGTGAGATCAACTAATGTATATAAATCGATCTTCAAAACATCAAATAATTGACTTTTTTTGACTTTTTTTCGAAATCACTACCCAAAATCGGTTTACCTTCATGCACTCGTAAACTGATTCTAGCTAGTGTTCTTTGGTATTCAAGAAGGGCATCAAGAATCGGTTAAAGTATGCCTGGATTATCCGATTCCCATAATCGATCTTTTTTGACGTCATATATAACCCGATTGTTTCATTTTCGGAAGAAAAATTCATTTATTCATTCCAAATCTACTCCTTTGGTAAGAATGACGGGTGCAGTTAGCACGTGCATCAAGCCTTTAAACTCCTATGCGATCTTAGTGCTACAAAAACACGACATCTACTTACTTTGTTAATTAGTTACAAATTGATAAAAGTAGATTGTGTAGAATAAACAATAAAGATACTTACAAATTGTTGAAGGGACAAGCTAAAGCGGATAGCGTTCAAAATCCATTGTTGGATAGCTATAAAAGCAATCGTAGATGACTTGGTGCCTATCATGGATTTGTTGAAGACTTCTTCTTTTCGGGTTTCCATAATCTTGCATAAATTTGTCATATATCTTCGCCCAAGAAGTCTCGGCCTCTACCCTTACGGAGGAGTGATCTACAACTCGACTTTCGAAGTATCATGCTTTGATGATTGCCAAATTTTTGGCAGATTCAAACGATCCCATTCTTGTATATGGAGGTATGAAATGAGTATTTGTGGAGTATATAGAGTAGAATGAGCAAGTTTATGGAAAATTGGGTCCATAGATGAGGTCTCTTTATATAGAGAAAGACCTCAACATATAGTTTTTCGCAAAAAGTTAAATAATTTTGCACAATCGGTATTATCGAATGTCCAAAAAGAAAAAGAAAAAATGTTTTTTATGCCCAATAATTTCATATATCTATCAATTGCCTGTTGTCGGTATCTCTTTCATTCGGATACCATTCTATAAACAAAACCGACAACAACAGTAGGTATTGAGTTTATCCTAAAGACTATACCGAAGGGGACACTATTAATGAATTGATGAACAAGAAGAGAAGAAGAGGAGAAGTAGGCCATATAATGAAGGGGATACGTCTTATGTTTTTCTAGGTTTTCTTTTTATTTTTAGGGAAAATACCCCTTAACCAAAATCTACCTCCATGTAGTTTTGAGTATCCCCAATTTATGGAGGTATCCCTAATTGAGAGTTCTTTAATTGTATATATAATTTGAGACCGAACTCCAGAATGAAAGTTAGGCCAAAAGTTTGAATTCTAGAGCTCCTGGCCCCTACCAATAGAAATCGATGGTTACCAATCTACGGAAGCACAAAACATAACCTATCACTCCACCCTTCCCTCCGGATAAAGTTTCCCCTACTAAAACTCTAAACCTGTAATCCAAATCTCAAACCTGCTCCAACACCGTCACTCACAACAGATGAAATCACTATTTGCGTACAAAAAGAAGAGATAAACGCCAACTCCCAGTGCATCTATCATCTATCAGCCAAGGTTGCTTATGGATCCAAACTTAAAAACCTTATTTATTATTTTCTTTCATATGATCTGTGGTTACTAGATCATGTTTTGGTTCCCCTGAGGTTGCTTATAGATCCAAAATTAAAAACCTATTTATTATTTTTTTTCATATGATATGTGGTTACTAGATCACATTTTATGAATTGGTAAATGATTAAATGATTGTTGAGTTCGGTTTGGATCAGTATGGTTGTTAGGATTTTATACTTTTCGCTGTATCTTTTGTTAAGATTATATCTGTTATTTTGAATGCCTGATCTAAATGGACTGAGGTTTATGGATGCAGTAAAGATGACGAGTTAAGTCTCAATGATTTTTTTTTGAATCCTTTGCTATTCATATAATTTGAGGTCGAAATACTGGGTTTTTTATAACAATCATGAAAATATTAGTTGCAGGTAACCATTTAGTGACTTTAGTTTATGAAGTTACCACGACTGGGTTTTTTCTCCCGATTCTTATATTCTGTTTTTTTTTTATGAAGTTGCCACGGCTGACAAACGATATTTTGAAGTAGCTTTTCGTGATATTGTCTGTATACCCAATTGATTGGAGGCATTAAAATCCTTGGTCACCTGAAGAAGATGAAGATTACTTTCATAACTACATCAACGTCAATGGACACTAATTTTACACTACCAAAGGTAAATAAACTCAATGCATCCAATTTCCTGTCTCAATTCAGTTCTTTAGTTTATCTGTAGGTCATCAAGTATGGTTTCATCTTGGACTGATTTCTGGATAGATTTTAGGTCATATTTTGAGTTCAAAGGACACGATGAAAATGTATTTGTTTATTGTTCACCAATGATTTAAGGGATGCTTGAAGACTCTTTAAATTTTTTATAAAATAAGCCTCTGAGACTGAATTTTTTTCTGGTTGTGTACTGTATGGACACGTAGTACTGCGTATTTTTCTGCAATACACACAGAGTGTCTGCAGTTTATGCTTATATTTTCGTCATATGCATCCTTGATCTGTTTCTGTATATATATAATTAAGTTACCTCTTAATTGTGCTGAATCTTCTGTTTGTAGATACAGCACTGCTGATACTCAAAATCTCCTGGAGTTGATTGATTGTAAATTGGATACAGAGTCCATCATCCGGAGTCTAATTTCAGTTCCAAGTGGAGCCAAGCTGAAATGGCTACAACCCCAAATATATTCATGTTAGTTAGTCATTTATTCTTCTTCTTATATATGATTCCATCAACTATTATTCAGAATACTAATGCTCAGAATTTATCTAAATGCAACTGATATCATGTGTATTAATGCAGCAGTTCATGTGGAGCACGTAGATTCTTTGTATAACCATGGTGACTGAAAAAAAAAGGCTACGAAGAGATGAAGAAAACCTTTTGAAGAGTTTGGAAGACAACATCCAAGTAGTTGTAGATGATTGTTCTGCTCGCTAGGAGTCCAAAATATGGAGGGATATTGAGCCTGGCCATCTCAGCTTATTGCATGCCTTATGTATCCGTAACAAGAGGTACTATTATTTAACAATCCCAAGTGTTATTCAAAGCCACGATCAGGAAAATGATTCACCTCTTGGTTCTTTACACAAGTTGATTTAGCCCATCAAGACTTTAAAATCTTGGGTCGGAATGGGGTTAATTGCCAAATGAATTATCTTAGTAAAAGCTTAATATTTGGTGCACACCGATCTTGATGTGTTCTCATGCTTAATAACCTTAATTTTATTAGTACATTATGCTAATAAAATGCATTTCTAATAAAAGCCTATTGCTTAATTATGTTTCATTTTCATTTAACAGGCCCATGTTGATGCATGAACAATGAAGTCATATAGATAGGGTAATAAACCGACACTTTCTTCATAAAATAAATTGGGATGCTTCAAAAAAAAAAAGTTGCACAAGAAAACGCTGAAAAGCCAAATCTTAATCATATCAGGTAGCTACATTTTAATTTTCATGCTTTCACAATTGTTTGTTTTGAGCAGGTCAATCCGAAAAAGCCAAGGGACGATATGGAAAAGATTTAATTGTACCTTCATATACATAACTTCTAAAATGTGCTCACTCTTTTTCAAGTAAAAAGGAGTTTAGGAGTTTATGGAGAATAAGCATCTCCATAGTCTGAAGATATTGCAGGTTTATGCGTTAGTTTATTCATTGTAATCATTTTCATGCAATTGCAGGTTAACAGCACATTGAATTTCCGAGTTGTTTATGCAGATTTGGTGAGGTTACTACATCTGAGCATGTTGAAGATATTTACTGAACTTCAAATGGTAAGAACTCTTTTAGCCCGTGTGATCCATTGGTACCATGAATAGTAGAAATCATACATAACTTTCTACTTGGGTGCACTTTAGACAATAAACCAAGACAAGAATAAGAAATCAGATTGCACAACTAACATCTCTTCAGCATCAATCAATGTATGAGTATGCTTCCAGAGTGCCTGGATGGTAATAACTTGGTCAAATTCTAGGCTCTGAACTGGTGATTGGACCCTTGCGTTTTTGCTTTATGTTTGTAGTAGTTGGATGAGAAAATCCAATTGGATATCTATGGGAAGTAAAGAATGTGGTTTAATTATTATTTTATATGCATTTCGAGTAAGCATTGGCCGGTGAAACTCTTAGAAAGATGAGATATAAACTGATAAATAAATACATTAGTTTTTAGTTCCCTTCGAGAATTGACCTTCTTGAATATTCCTTACAATGGTTTGTCTGGATTTGTGTCTTGGAGAAGAGAATCTGGATTTTTGTCTTGGAGAAGACAAAATTGGAGGTTTCTAGAAGCATTACCAGGAACCCAGATTTATGCGTGGAAATGGCTCCTGGAGGAGGTTGTCAATTGAAGTTTCGGTTGGCTACAGTGGAAGATTTATTTGAAGGGATAGAGAATGATTGGATTTTTTGGGCCTCGGGATATGTGTCGTAGTATGTTGGTTTTGTTGCACTCTTTTGTTTCTCTCCTTCCAAGCATCACATTTACGGCTGATGAAGTCGATGTATTGACTGAAACAACTAATCTTGGGTTTAGGCTGAGCATTTTGATGTTGTAACTTTTGAACTTAATTGTAATCCATAGATGAGTTTTTTACTGTAAAAATAACTACTAGAGATAGTTTGATAATCAATTACAGTACTAGAGTTCAATCATTCGGAAATTCAAGTTCATTATGATGTTGGAATCTCCCATTGCAGATGATTCTCCTGAAATGATTTACCCTACATTAGTTGCAGCACGTTTAACATAAGCAACCGTAGAATTACCATCACATTTTCAAGCATGATTTCTTCCCACCGAGATATGAGTCAGTTATCTGCACTGACAACCTTATAAAAGTATATTGGCGGCGGTTTTATCAAATCAAAGCCATTTAACCACTCGGGACAAAAAGAAAAAAAGTAGCACCCATTGAAAAGGAATGAAGTAAGTTATCAATGGTACATCAATTGTTTTTTCTTAAAAAAAAACAGGTATTTTAGTAGTCATTAATTGTTATGAATTAATACGTAACTTACAACTGTTTGATGCACTACACACTTGATGGAAGCAAGTCATGTGTGTCAAGTCTGGATAACGATTGTTGAGATTAATGTGATTGATACATAAAACTTAAACTTGATATTCTCTCAACAAAAGTCAGCAGTTTAATTGATGATGTTTTTGGAATTTGTTTTGGTGTTTTCTGAAATATCTATGTGTAACATATTACAATGTCCGTGCAAAGCACGGGCTAAGCACCTAGTAACTATAAAAGTAATATAAATTTAAAATGGAAAAACCTCTTTTATAACTGCTATGTTCTTTAAATACAAATCACATTTATGAAAATGGTACTCCCTCCGTCTTTAAAGTAAATTTACACACAAATCTACTTATCTTTTAGAGACGGAGGGAATACGTTACAAACATACAGAATGAAACACAACGATAGGAAATATAGTAATGCTTACAATGAGCTTATTCAACGTGGTAAATATCTACTTATGAGTTAGGACCACACAACATCAATTTCCATTGGAAGCAGATCCCGTAGGTAACTTTCCACAATCATACTGTATCAAACTGACTAACCGGCGGAACGCCATCTTATAAAATACCGAATCTCGAACAAACTTCGCCAACCATCCTACAACTCTTAATGACGAGATTACACCAACTCCTCCACCTTGTTGAACCCAACCAGAAATGTATGAACCAGTTATCAAACCAGCTGTTCTAAATCTCCTCTCTTTCACATACATTCCTATCTCAACCTCTAAGTCCTCTTGTGATAGCATTCCACCATTTCTGATAAACGAATTTCCTATGTGGCGTCCCAACACCACTGCGTCTTCTAATGCCGAACAACCACCTTGACCAAGGTCTGGTGTCATTGGGTGCATTGCATCACCTGCTACGGTAATTGTGCCATTTGAAACTTTACCGAAAAGAAGATCCCATGGGTATCTGAATTGTAGAGGTCCCCATGATAAACTTGGCATATAAGCATGTTGTATGACATCTTTGACTATTTGTGCAGAATCAGGCACTCTCTCTAACATTGTTTGTTGTATGATCTTTGGATCTCCTTTTGCCATCTCTTCTTCTGTGCAGGGGGAAAACAAAAAAGTTCGATGAGTAAAATTTAACCTCAACATAAAAAGTCCATATTGTTCTAGTCATGATTTTACCTGCACTGGGGGTGGATGGATAAGTCATGAACCAGAAAACGTCAGTGTTGGTATTTGGCACGATACCAAATCTACGACCTTCTCCAACAAATTGTTGAACTTCATGTTTCAATCCATGACCTTCAGGAAACACTCCTAATCCGCGCACGGCATATCGACCTGAATAAACCGGTGCTTTAAGCCCCAACCATTTTGCCACCACAGAATGCACACCATCACACCCTATTAAAACCTGTCAAATAGCTTAAAAGTTTAGCATCAACAAATCCATGGAAAAGAAAAATATAATGCCGTCTTTGGTGTCAAATGTAAGAAGTACTGACTGATTGACTGACCTTGGTATGGATAGTAGTCCCATCTTCTAAATGAACGATTACCCCGAATGAATCTGCATCATTACGTGTTTCGGTTTTTTCAATTGAGCGAAGCCTCGACGAGTAACGGATTGTATCAGCTGGTAGTTCTTCTGCCAGAGCTTCAAGTAAGGCTCTCCTATGCAGAGACCTAGGCCCTCTTGCCAACCACTCATCCCTACATTTATCAATTGCAACTTCAATTGTTAGTGTTGGATACAAATACATGTAGTCTGCATCAACATAATCTTATTCTGGCACAACATTTACTAGTTGTAAACAAAAGAATGTATAAATAAGAATTGGATCAACATACATACCCTTCATCTGTTGTAAACAGAATCTCTTGGGTAACTCCATTTGCTATATTAGTAACCTCTCCCCTTGTAAAAACAAAACAAAAACCAAATTTAGCATCACATAATCAAAGTTTTGATCACTAAGAAAGAAAAATCACAGAAGTTTAGCAACACATATTCAAAAGCAAGATTAATTACCTTTTGAAAGGTTTGTAGACGGCAGTAAGTTTGTGAGCAACACCAAGTGCTTCAAGAGCAATCCAAGCATTTGAGGAAAGAGTTAAAGAACCACCAGTGATTCTCAACTCATTTGCTCTTTCTAACACTAAACTCTTGATTCCAACTCTCTTTAATGCTAACGCTGTTGCTAATCCTGCAACTCCTCCTCCTACTATCACAACTTCCTCTCTCATCATAACGTTTTCCATCTC
Source organism: Papaver somniferum (assembly GCF_003573695.1). Taxonomy (NCBI): domain Eukaryota; kingdom Viridiplantae; phylum Streptophyta; class Magnoliopsida; order Ranunculales; family Papaveraceae; genus Papaver; species Papaver somniferum. The sequence continues at coordinate 39,958,602 of NC_039358.1, forward strand.
TCACTTCCTTTCTTGTTTATGGTGCCTCTCACTTTTTCTCTTGCTTAATGATAATATTCTTGGTATCTCTCAGCTTCTCTGCTTCTAATGATATTTTTGAATTTCTAATCTGCTTCTCAATCTCTTGTTTGAACTATGAAATTTTAAAATGAGTTGTACTAATTTATACTATAACACTAGTAGTCTGTTTGAGGTGATTCATTATTTAATCACATGTTTATGTGTACTTTTTGAAGCTTCCACGTGCAAGCAGAGTGATTCACCGAGGATACTTGGTCGTTACGGGACTTGACTGTCAAGATATTTCATTCTAATTTTGAATGATCAAAACATTGAAAAGTCATCACTCAGGTGTCAAATGGAATCCCAGCATACCCTTTTTGATATAAAATTTTCTAGCGTTTGCGCTTTCGATCTATTCAATTATTAATGAACCACTGAAGCACCCACCACGTTTCCTGTTGTGCATGTAGTCAAAGTAGTGATGAGTTGCGTGAGTGGTGACGTCTTTCTAAAACTAAAAGTTTCTATGTAAAAGTCCAAAATGTTATACTTCTTTGCTTTAACTCCAAAAAGTTACCCACCAGTATTTACATGATTCAAACAGTAAAAAAAAATTACACTTTCATTAACATTGCAGCAACATTCCTGGATCGCTTCAAATACTCCGAGCACTTTGAAGAGTCAGTTTCAGTAAGTGCGATTTTCAAGTGCTGAAACAGTTCATGGTATGCTTCAGTCAAATCTTCACGGGAGTAATACTCTGTTTGCGTTGCGGAGTTTTTCTGGATTTCGCCCTTGTTTTGCGTAGAATCAGTCTTTGTAAACGAGTGTTGTATCAACGAACTTCCTACTCTTGTGTTTACCATTGCTTCCAGTTTTGCTGCCATTACAGCTGCTCGAGCAATACATGATGAAGGCAGCTGCAAGTAAACAAAGAACAACTTGAGATATGATTTTCATGTAATACAAACACAAACAGACACAAAGAATTTGAGATAGATAGATGTTTCTAAAACTCGGACGCTAACCTGTGCAAGTCGAGCAACATTGAGGCCAAAACTCTTGTCTGACATTCCAGGCACAAGTTTGTACAGGAAAGTGATTTCATTTTGATCATTGTAGTTAACACTCTTATCTGACTCCGACTCTGCAATTTCACATGTGTTTTTTATTGCCAGATAAGATACATGGTAAGCCCCTACAGCATCTGGGAATTCATTCTTCACTTCCACAATCTTCGGGTAATGGGTCACAAAGAGAACCATACATCTCGTCTGCTTCAGAAGGTGCTGCAATGTTGCATATGCAATTGCAACACCATCGTGTGTGCTTGTGCCTCGTCCAAGCTCATCGAGTATTACCAACGACCGTGACGTGCAGTTACGGATTATATCAGAAGCCTCACTAAGTTCTTCTAAAAAGGTGCTCCTTCCTAGTTGGATACTATCAGATGAACCCATCCGAGTATGAACTCTATCAATGACATGCAACTTTGCTGCTGACGCAGGTACAAAAGACCCGACCTACGGATCAGACGGACAGTTTGATGAAGCAGTTTCAAAGCAAAAACAACTCCTAAACAGTAAATTTAAGCGGTAACATACGGCTCATTAGAGATAGTTGGGGTTTTCAGGTATCGTATAATTTAGAGGAGTTCCAGAGACAAATAGACCAAAAGAGATGATTGCTTATGAAAAAATTCTAACCTGGGCCATGATAGCAATTAAAGCAACCTGGCGAATATAGCAACTCTTTCCTCCCATATTCGGCCCTGTAATAATTTGACAGTATTCTTCTTCTGCATGCAAATTGGTATCATTCGGAACAAAACTGTCTTGTAATATCGAGTCTAGAACCTGAGAGTGTCAATTGTTCACAATCAGTGTATAGAAAAAACGTACAGCAGCAATTGAGCACTAAAACTTAAAAGTGTAGATATTTTAGTAGAATTGTGTTGGAAAGCATGTGTACATTAGATTTTTTCGGGAATCTGAAATTCAATAACAAATATTTGGCAATGAACAACTTACGGGATGACGCCCAGAAGAAATCCTGATCTGAACAGGTTCACCATCATTCACAAAAACTGGGCGAACATAGTTCTGCAAGAGTGTGCTTACCACCAATTAAGCATCTGAACCCATTCCACACAACTCCACCGCAAAACAAAAATCAAAAGGAAAATTACTTGAATGTTCACCTTATTTCTAGAAAGGGTTGCCAGCGAATGAAGACAATCCAAAGCAGCCAGTGCTTGAACAGCAGCTTGAAATTCAGCATAATATTTACCAAACCCGTCTAAGAAACTATCCCAGGCTGCTCGGCAAGCAGCAGTCAACTCCTCTTTGGCAAGCATCAACTGATCTAAAGCCTTTAAGACTTCAGGGGGATGGTAACGAATTGTTTTCTTCGTACTATTGATCTTAACCCAATTTGAGGGTACCCTCATATCTGAAGGCAACTGCAAAAACGCTACATTAACTTCAGATCTCATACTTCAACAGCTGTAAGTTATGTGTGAAAGCTAGACACTTAGGTAACAAGGAGAACTCTAGCTAAAGGGAATCCAGCATTAAAAGCTCTAAACCCATGTCGACAATTTCAAGGATGGAATCAAGACAAGGTCAATCACCTCTATCAAGTGTGTGGATCCAGAGACACTCAAGAACTCCAAATTGTGCATCCGGAGTTGCTTCCTGTACTGACTGATCAATAAATCCAACTTGTCCTTTTCCATCTGAACTTTTGTGCTCGCTGCAGCAACCTGCATATAAACGAGTTATATAAAACAACTCCAGAGAGAAGACGGAAGTGCAAGGTATGAATTATGTTAGAAGTGAATTTCCAAGACGAAACCATTTGCGTATACCTCAGGGAAATGACCACTTGAAACGTTAAATAAGTTCTGAAGATCCCCTTGACTAGCAGCATCCTTATTTAGGACAGAGAGAAGAGTTGCAGCATTACCAACTAATGTAGATGAGGATGCTGTTAATATCAACCTTTTCAATAACGGCGAACTAATAATCATCTCCTTCGAATTACCAGTGCAGTCATCATCTTCAACTCGGAGTTGCTTAAGTTGTTTCCCAGCATATAAAACAGCATGAATGACAGTGATGAACTGTGAATCATGCAAACCAACAAAGTACATAGAAACTATAAGTCTGAAATCAATGTCATAAGATAAACTTATATGTCTAGAAAAAACTTGTCAAAACTTCCAAACCAATTCATTTACCATCAAATTCAAGGGCTTTCACCACACATGTTAGTGAGACACGATCACAAATGTTAATTAATACCTCAGCTGCAGCGGCAGTTCGGTGGAATATTCTGGTTATTCCACGCTGAATATCAGGAGACCTTCCCAGTGTCCTTAAGACAGAAGAAAGAATATAATTAACCTCAGGCTGTGCAATTTCAACACAGTCGTCTTCATTATTGAACCCATCGATATCCTTTTTAGTACCCATCAACTCTGCAATCTCAGAAACAGCATCAAGACGCGCTAATATTGAACTCCTATCACATAGAGGATGTGTTACCTGCATTATGCAGCGGATGCAGCCAGTCAAATGGAGAAGTAGTAGAGTTTAGATGAAGGGAAAAAAAACAGCATCTAGGCCCACCTCATACCCAGTGTCTAAGAAGCCTCGAACCAAAAGTGGTAAGTGTATGATTCATCAAATGCAGTAAAGAACCAGTTTCAGCACCATTAGAGCTATTCTTCAGAACCTTTAGAGATTGAAACAGACAAGATTGTAAGTAGAGTGGAGAAAAAATTGTGCTAAAATTTATAATTGTATATAAATCTTCATTTTTGGTAGTTCACCATGCAAAGTGAAGATGATTAACATAAGGCTACTGACAGAATGTACAATGTATTACAAAAACAGCCTATATTCTTGAAACATGAAAGCTATCAGAGCAGGATTTTGTAAATAAATATAATCCTGGGCATGGAGATTGAAAACAAGGTAAGCTTTACAGTTTCAAGAAGAAACAAAAAAAAAAAAAAATCACAGATGAATAATACCAATACCCGATGGACACCCTGAAAGCAATTAAAGCACTACACTGGATAAGGTATACAAAAAACAATGTGCTTAAACAGTGTAATGGAGCAGAGTTTTACTACTAGCAAAGGACAGCAGAACAACGCTACCTAAAATTCTAAGTCAAAAGCTGATTCCAATTCATCGCTACTACAAAACTAAATTAAAAGCTGATTCCATTAACTGCAGGACTATTCATGGTTTTGCTACAATATGATACCACCGTAGAACATTTCACTGTCGAGTATCTTTTGGGATGTCACTCTAGTTTCTCTAGACATGGGAGGTTAATTATGATAAGTTCTTCTTTAACTGTAAATTCATTAACCAGGCTTTTGTGATAATAAATTCTGCACAACCAGAAGTGTTGATATCTTAAGATAAAATCGATCTCCATCAATCAAACTTCTGGTGATCTAACATAGTACAATAAGCCTCAAATATTGTTATCAGAAAACAAGAAAATTCAAATGATAACGTTTGATGCTTCTTCAACCCTAACTCCGAAACACTTGCACACCAACTTTTTTCCCAATCTAAGAGACGCAAAACAAAATTTAAAGCCAAGTTTCATTTGTCTTATTCTTAACGTTCAAGTCACACGATAACAAACCATCTCCAATCCGATAATAATCTGTACATAAGATCCCAAATGGATGAACACAAATTAGGGCCCACACTCCACATTTTTCATTCAATATTGAATTTCTAAAGTTCAGCTGCATAATCATTATGCTCCCTATTTTAGAAATTTTCTTTCTGCGTGAAATCATGAATCGAATCTATTGAACTTAAAAACCACATTAAAAGCCAAAGGATCCACAATTTATAGATAAGAAAAACTAATCAAAACAAGTATCCAACCCTGAAGCTTGCAAAATCTTGAATTAAACTGACCCCGGCCCCATATAGAAACTACAAGATTGAAGCTAACCCATATTATACTCCTGAATTAAACCATAAGATAATCCTTCTAAGTTCTGCTGAGATACTTGTGCTAAATGAGGCCATATTACCTTCCCACAAAATGAAAGCACATTTAACGTCACCAACCATAACATATTCGATATTTCGATAATAACGAATTAAAGTACCATAATTAATTCCCCAAGAAAACGATGAAGTTTAAAAGCAGAAAATCCATTATAAGTGATCCAAAGATAATACAGCTTTATAAAGGATTCTTTATCTAGAATTACCTCTAATTGTTGAAGGGCATTGGCCGATAAGGTCATTTCAATGTTACTTGAGAAAAGCCGAAATGAAGCACCATGACAAAAAATCCTTTGCAAGCCAAACTTCTTGAGATGACGAATGGTTAAAGCCAAGGCTTGGACAGCTAACCCTGGCATAGCAATAACTCCCTGTAAACCACAAACAAAATTCAGACACAGTGTAATAAAATCTGTTTAGTGGCTAAGCTAATAGAATCCATATACCTTAATCCCTACACATTGCTCCTCAGGACCTGCAGAACCACTCTCATCTACGTTCTCAAATGAAGACATCACTTCAGCAAGTGCACCACCATCTTTGAAGCAATCACCTGAGGCACGTTCAACTCGGACATTGGATGTCGGCCCAGCGTATGCCAATAGTAACTAAAATCAGCAAGGACAGCAAGGACAACTCAGAAAACTCTAGAGAGAAAAAAAAAAAGATATAACACAACAACAAGAAAAAGAACATCTTGATATGAGACAGCTCTTCAATAGTTATCCTGAAAAATGGTGATTCCTTCTTCTATACCATCATACTGCTAATACTTCAAATTACAGTGGGGCAATTTTTGCCAAATCTCTGCCTCAATACATTTATTTACACAAAAGAAAATTGTATTATACATGTAACTAGTTTCCATTACTTAAGGGTAAATTTACAATTAAAATCAGGAAGTATAAACCCACTAACATTCAACAGTTTTACTGGTCAGCAACTACTTCCGACATTCAATTAGCAACAAACAATTAGGCAACTCAATTTTACACTATGTTTTCCTGGTTTGCTGACAAGCCCCTATTTAAGCACTAAAGACATTCATAGAAAGAAATATAAAAACTCAATACCTTCTCCGTTTGTTTCGAAAGCGGCTCCCCAATAAGTATTTCAGCAGGACATAAACTCAATATCACTGCTTCAAGTGCATTTCTCATAACATTATCATTAAACTCCCCATAAATCACATCTCCAGATGAAATCTCCACAGCAACAAACCCAATTGTCACATCAAACCCACCACTTTCCTTGCTAATCTCACTCTTCTTATCACTACCACCAACCAAAAGATCCTTTTCGACAACACAAATCAAATAATTACTACAAGAACCAAACTCCTCCTCTCCTCCTCCACCTCCACCCATATCTTCAGCTGCTTCAAGTGTTGCTTTCGTATACAATGCCGATAACCCCCTAGTAAACGGTCCACATTTATTCTCCCCATGAGCTTTAATAGCTGCAGTTTCAGTTTGTTTCACAACACCAACTTTATGTCCAACATTTACAAGTCTCCTAACATGCACATGTAACCGAAATGTGGGTATACTAGCAGTCAAGAAATTATGATCCAAATGTGCATAAATTCCCAATACCTTAGCTGCAATCTCAGCATCTTCCCCGAAAAATCTATACCTATATCCAACTTCAATCATCAAAACAACATCTGGGTACTGTGATTTCAGCTCCACTACTTGTTGTTCTAATGGAGTGTAACGCTCACCTGCTCTCCCCTGTGGTGTGCACGTGGGTGTCACGTGAGTTGTTGGTCCCAGAAGCTTTTCAAGAAATTTCTGGTGAAGTGATGGACTAGGGTTTTGAAATTGAGAAAGTTTGGGTTTTTTTGAGAGATGATGAGGAGATGGAGTATGGGTTTTGTTTAATGGTGATGAAGATAGTTCAGAAGATAGGGTTTTTCGTTTTGAAGGTGAGAAAGAAACTGTTGCGGTTATCTTCGGGGAATAATTTATTGGAGAATCTGAATTCGGGTTTTGTGGAGGAGGAGGAGATGATGAAGATGGAGAAAGGGGTTTGGGTTTAGGAGCAAAGAAACGAGAAATCACTTGTTGCTTTTTCTGTTTCACCATTATTGTCGAAGTGAGAGGGTTTCTGAAGTGAGAGACTGAGAGAGAGAGAGAAAACGGTGCACGTCTTTTCAGTTCTGTATAATATATTAATATGGTTTCATTTCGCGCCAGTTTTTTATTCGATATAATGGGCCGACGCCGGATACACAGGTTCCGCCAACTTTTACTTGGTCCATAGAGTGACTGCTTTTCCTCCCACTTTAGACTAAGGTTGAATGTAGTGGAGGAGGCAAGGGGTGCTTATATAGCACCGCCCCGTCATGTAGAAGTAAGGTCTTAGTCTAATAGTGAGTGAGGTAATTAGGATATGGGCGAGGAAGCAATCCTCGTCCAAGAGTGTTTTATTTATATAAAACACTAAAGGTGGGCCCAAAATCTGGTATTAATATATTTTATTAGTCTTTTATTATAATAAAAGAGTAAGCGAGGATTGAATCCTCGTTTTTCTTTTTTTTGAATCCTCGCCTATTTTGATATTCCCTCTCATCTTACCTGCTTTCAAGCAGAGAGAAAGGGGATTTTAATTTCTTTGGGTTTACACCACGGTTTTCCATCACTATCATTACCTCCAATTCCTCCACAACACTCAGCCTAATAGGTTGTTTGGATAGAACATCAGAAGTAATTTTTCGACTTCAGAAGTTAAAAGTTGAAAAGTCAGAAATTAGAAGTCGAAAAGTCAAGTTTCAAAAAGAATTCTAGAAGTCGAAAAGTTATTTTTTTTGGGAAGCAAAATATTTTTGCTTCTGACTTCTGCTTTTGACTTCGACTTCTTAGAAGCAGATTTGTATTCAAACGCGCTATAAGTAATACTATATTGCTTGATCTTATGACTCATCAAATGAAATAAAGTGAAATAGTAGATTATACGAAGAAATCCAAAAGTAAATGTGATGCCATGGGTATAAATACAACAAAATGAGAATTGAATTTATCGGAAAAATTCACTCAATTCTTACGAAATTTTGAAATGCTTCCAAAAGTGAGTTTTTTAATGTGGTGTGATGGGTGCATTATATGCACTAATTTGGTACTCATATGTTTTGTTTTTCTGTTAGTTTTCACATCATTATGTTTTGATTTTGTTAGTTTTTGAGTTTATCGGATGTTTTGAGGTTATCTCAACCAACAAAGAAGAAAAAAGTTCATTACGTCATGAAACGAACAAGAAAATCAAGTATTACAAGTTAAGACGAAGCAAGGACTAAATGAAACTCGTTCAAATACATGATTTCTTCTCACCGTCTTGTAGGGAATTCAATACGAAGTCAACAAAGGTTATTATGAGGTCGGATGAAGAGATTATGGGAAAAACATCTGTAATAAAAGTTTACACACGAAACAAAATAGTCGGATACATCCCCAACCAAAATGAATGGTTTACTTACTCATGGATTTCTCAAAATCCATGGTAAATAAAGAAGTAAGCAAGTAACAAAACCTGGAGATTGTGATGATCGGTAGTAACATCAAGCCTTAGATCCTTGTTTTCCTTCTTATGTCAAGTCTTTATTTATCTTTTAGAAGTGTAGATGGTCTTCTTATATAGTTACCACGAAATCTAGGTATTATCTAACATCTTCATGGGACCATGTATCATTAATTTAGAAGTAAAAATACATTCCACAAGTGTCCCACGCCATGTCACAATTGGTAATATCGTTTTCCCTTTTTCAATCGATTGTTTGGCCCATAAAACAAAAGTTTTATTATACCAAAAGTGTTCATAATTGGTAGTCTATGTTAGAGCACTACTCGGTCGAACTCGCAAGCGTTGCTATCTCAAGCTTGTTGTCAAGTTTAGTTGCCAAAACTATAAGTCTTGAATTCTAGTCTACTTATAGCTATGTCTCGGATTAGGATAGAAAGTGTAGTTGAGCATTAGGCTTCACGACATTCATCGATTAAGGACGAGGAACTACTAAGGAGATCTTGTGGAACTTCATCAACAAAAGGTACGCATTTGATATTTCGAGTTGAGTTTAACTCGCTTACATATTTCTCGAAATGTGTGTTGGTAAGCTTTCGCTTTAACCAAGTTCATCTTATATTCTTGTCGAAAGTCAAAAGATGATCATGTGAAAATCACCTGGTAACATCTTACATGATTTGTGTGAGACGATCATTTGATGTAGACTCGGAATATTTCGTATTGATCATTCGATCACTTGAAAATTGCTTTGAAGCTATTAGTTTGTGTGAGACAGATATTATCGTCTTCTAAGAATGTTTCAATGATTGAAATGGGAGTTTAGAACACTTAACGATAATTGGATTTAAGCACAGTATGCGTACTTGCATATGTGTTGATCCAAGACCGGAATGCAGTATGCATACCCGTATGCGTACTGGCGAGGTCAGGTAAAGTCCGGGATCTAGAGTATGCATACATGTACGCTTACTGGCGAAGTTGATAAGTGCATAATTCATATGATTTTAGTGTTCATTCCATACTTGTTTTAGCTATTATTCTTGCATGTTTTCGTATTATTACTGTTGTTTTCTATTATTTGTCTCAATTAGGTGAATCATCCAAAAAGAAGCTACAAAGTGTTGAAAAGATCTATGAAGAGAAGTATTCCAAGTTCCCAAGTCCAAGAGAAGTGGAACAAGTGCGACGGAAATGAGCAAATTTTATTATACGCTCAAAATCAAGAGAAGGGCCAAAGACCGATCTTAACTCATTCAAATTAAGGATTTCTCATCACCATTTTGAAGATAATTGAAATATAAAAAGAATTCAAAAAGAATGAGGTCATTCCGAGTTCGTACGAAGAAGTTGTGTCCAAAACGAGTTTTATTGAAAACCGAAGACACTAGGGTACGCGTACGGGTACGCATACCCTAGTTCCAAAAATTTCTGCTGGAATTTGAGGTACGGGTACGCATACCTAACAAGTAGGAAAACGTGTATAAACTCCTCGGAAGGCCTAAGGGCACGTTTGGGAACGTTATTTCGTTATTTTGGGTCGGGTTCTTGAACCGAACTAAATAGACCAAGCAATGTGAACCTATAAAAATGTGTTAGGTTATGTAAAAGATATCATATCATTAGGTCACGAAATTGTAAGTCTTGGAGAGGAGAAATATCAAAGCTAGGGTTTCGGAGCAGATTTTCAATCGTAACGTTATCTCTTTACTTTTCTCATATGTATATCATGGATGTTTCTACATCCATGAGTAACTAAATACCTATTGATTGAGGATGAATTCTAAGTTGTAAACAAGATTTGAGTTATTATATTAATCTACTTTGGAGTTCTTCATATGATTATCGTTTGTTTATACTAATTAATATTTATGATTGATTGATAGATTGTTTGGGTGGCCAACTAAATTGATTTGTTGATTCAATCTATTTCTAGTATTGAGTTAGGAGATAAGTAATCGTCGAATAACTTGTACACAAGTAGAGAACACAAAACCTTACATAGGGATTATGTGGAGCGATTGTGTGTATAAACAATACTAAAAAGTGGACCTTGATCTAAGAGTCTAACTAGTAGGATCAATCTATAAATTCACAAAAGATAAAGCATTCGACTAAATTACACCTTGAGTGATCTACTACTAGGTGGTTTGGGTGAATAGAATCTGGTAGGCGAGAACTTCCGTATCTAGTGATATATGGAATTTAGGGGATAACACTGATTTAGCTGTTATTCTACGTTTGGTGATAATCTATGATTAACGACGAGTAGGCAATTATAATAACTCATTGACGGTTTATATACGAAAAAGGATTCCTCGATCATATTTCTCTCTATTGATTACAATATAACTTTATTTTCTTTGATTATTTATTTTGTTCACAATCTAAAAACAAAACCCCCCTTTGTGACACTTCGACAACTAAAACTCACTGCTCTTCGTGGGAACGATCCTTACTTCCATTATATTACCAGTTAATTGTGTGGAAATAAGATTATTAATTTGTTGAGCCTACGACACCCATCAGAAGTCAGTTGAAGTCCCGGAACTATAGTATGTGTACCTGTACGCGTACTGGATTCAACTAAAGTTTGGAAGTGTACGAAAGTATGCGTACCCGTTTGCATACTGGCGAACACAGTCCAAGTTTGGATACTTAGGTATGCGTACCCATTTGCATACTTGAGTGGGTTATGTTCTAAAATCGGTTTGTTCATGAACTAATACATTTATAAAATAAGGAATGCAATCTTTTGCAAACCGTGGCTATAATGTTCATGAACTGATTCGAGTGAATCAAAATCGATTTTGCTTCAATTGTGTCTTATATACTTCTATGAGAATATAAACAATTGAACAACTCTAGAATTAGTTTCATTTGAGTCATTTGAACTGGTTATGGTTAAAATGAATAAGGTTGATATGAAAGTGTTCATATGGCTAACTTCGGTTAACTATTGTTGAGCCAACAAAGATGTACACGTTTAGGTACGGTTACTCATATCTAAATGAAGTCACTTTTCATTTCTGTGTAACAAGTTAAGTTCGATCTAACGGTTGAAAGATATTAGCGTGAGTCTAACCAGGTTCTCATCTAACGGTGAATATTAAATGATTTGTTACCACGGTAACATTGATTGCAAACCCTGATTTGAAGACTATATAAGGGAGAACTCTAGAAATTGGGAAACCTAATCCCCACACCTCTTGTAGTCGATTCTCCTTTAACCTTAGGTTTTTCTAAAACCCTGTAGGTTAACGACTTGAAGACTTCATTGGGATTGTGAAGCCAGACCCAACTATTTTCTCTGCTAGTTGCGTGTTCTGATCTTTCTTTTTTCTATCGTGATTGAGTACTATCTTCTCTAAGTTTTGCTCGAGATTTAATCTCCGATAGGAAAGATAAAAAGTAGTCACAAATATTTTCGTCTCATCGTTTGTGATTCCGCAATATCTTGTTTCGCTACCATACGATTAAGATTATTGTGAGGTGATTGATTTTCTAGGATGTTCTTCGGGAATATAAGTCTGATATATCAATTGGTTCATGTTCACCTTGATTTATCAAAAGACGGAACAAAACTCATAGGTATATCTGTGGGAGACATATTTATCTATTCAATAGATTTTTATGTGTGAGACAAATTGGTTTATCAAGTATTCGACTTTGGGTCGTAGAAACTCTTAGTTGTGGGTGAGATCAGCTAAGGAAATCAAGTGCGCAGAATCCGGCGTGGTTCTAGAGGCATAAGGAACGCGACTGTACCTTGATCAGTGTGAGATTGGTAAAGGCTCAAATATAATCCAGTCTGAAGTTAACTTGGAGTAGGCTAGTGTCTGTAACATCTTAATATAGTTGTCGTGTTCAAATCTGGACTAGGTCCCGAGTTTTTTCCTGCATTTGCGGTTTCCTCGTTAACAAAACTTCTGGTGTCTGTGTTATTTCTTTTCTGCATTATATTTGTTTATATAATTGAAATATCACAGGTTGTGCATAAGTTCAATCAATTGTGAATCCAACCTTTGGTTGTTGATTAAATTGATTGACACTTGGATATTAGTTTTTGATACCGTCCAAGTTATTTCTTATATTCAATCGGGCTCACAAATTCCTATTTGTTTGATTGCGTATTGAATTGATAAATAGAGATATAACTCTTTGATATACTTTTCTTAAGATTGAGTCTGACTGTCTAGTTGATTCTCTTGAAAGTATATTGGAGTTAGTCCATACATATTTCTAAGCGAAATATTGGGTGTGGTTGTTAGACCCCCGCTTTTTCAATTGGTATCAGAGCAGGCAAACACGTTTAAGACCTCATAAGTCTGTCTTTGTAGCGATCTGAATCTATGGATAGTAAAATCTCAATAAACGCTTCGCCAAGATTTAACTCTGATCTTATAGAAAGTTCTGAAGAGCTGGTTATTCTCTAGAAGAAGTTGGATGAACAAATCTGGATTAATTCTGATCTTATTGCAGAAATTGCAAAGTATTAGTATTTGAAGTCTGTCAAAGTTCCCTCAATGGATTTGAATAACTCCTTCAATTCTTCTCTGAAGAATTGTTGCAAATCAGGGGATAAGCGAGGTTTAGGCTTTGTGAAACAAGATGGGACTCATAACCACTCATATGAGATTAAAGATGTTGGTCCATGTATGTTTTGTGATTCTCACAATCATTTTCAACATACATGTACATCCTTAAGGAAAATTTTAAAGGTTGCGAGTAATCTTCATAAGAAAGTTGAACAACTGTTTACTTCTCTAAAAAGATGTACAAATCTAATAACAAATCCCAAACGGGATAGTAGTGTTAGCTAGTATTGGAACTTTTGCTCTAAAATCAACATCACCCTTTCAATGGTTTCTTGATAGTGGATGTAGCCGACATATGACTGGAGATCTTTCGTAGTTTGTGAATTCAAGCGACTTTAAAGGAGGTCCTGTAACATTCGGAGATGGGATTTGTTGCTACATAAGCAAGAAGGGGACGATCAAACTTCCTGGCATTCCTGAAATCCATGATGTAGTATACGTTAAAGGTATGACTACAAATCTTTTTTCTGTTAGTCAAATTTGTGACAAAGGCCATAAAGTTGTCCTCAATGCGAATGGATGTGACATTGTAGACAAAACTGGAAAAGTAATTTTTCAGGGAACTCATGGTGAAAGTAATTGTTATCTTCTTGATACTCAGTTTAGCAATTGTTGCAATTTGACTAGTGTGGAACCTACACATCTTTTGCATGGGCGTTTTGGTCGCATCAATTATCGCCTTCTAACTAAGATCATTGACAAAAAACTTGTTAGAGGCGTTCCCAAAATCAATGCAAATATTGATGGTGTCTGTGGTGCCTGTCAAAAGCGTAAACAAACGAAAGTTCCGCATAAATCATCTCAAGAATTCTCACTAAAACCCCACTTGATTTAATTCATATGGATCTCTTCGGTATTATTCAACAACCTACGGTTGTTGGGAATAAGTATGCTTTAGTTATGGTAGATGATTACACCAGATTCACTTGGATGGCATTTTTAGCTCATAAGAATGAAACCCTTGGTGAATTCAAGATTATTGTTAATAGAATCCAAAATGAACAAGGTCTCAAACTAAAGAAAATTAGAAGACACCGTGGAAATGAATTCAAGGACACTAAGGTGTTTGAATTTTATGACAAACTGGGGATTATTCAACAATACTCACCACCCGTTACTCCTCAAGCTAATGGAGTTGCAGAAAGGAGGAATATGAATATTCAGGAAATGGCCAGGGTAATGCTCTATAACAAAAACTTACCGTTAAGGTTTGAGGAGAATCTGTTATCACATCATGTTATTTGATCAACCGTGTATACCTACGGTCGAAAAACCTAAACACTCCTTATGAGTGGCGCGGTAGCTAGAAGCCCAACTTACATTATCTCAGAGTGTTTGGAAGTAAGTGTTATATTCTGAAAGATCGAGAAAAGAAAGAGAAATTTTATTCTAAAAGCGATGAAGGTATCTTTCTTGGCTATGCTTCTGATAGTCCTGGTTTTCGAGTATTTAATCTCAGAACCCAAGTTATGATGGAATCTGCAATTGTCATCACTGATGATCTAAGCAATTTTTGTCATTATAATCCTCCTTCTGAATTGCCTCCAACTGAGACGATTGAGAAAGTTAAGGAAATACCAGAATCGGTTGATGTTGTTCCAACAGTCATTGATCCTGATATTTCCAGTGACGGGGAGAAGAGCACTGATCAGGCTATTCCTGTTGAACAAGAACGTGTTCCTCCACGACACTTCTGGGTTCAAAGGAATCATGATACTAACAGTATTATTGGAGGAAAATATTCAACAGCTAAGACAAGAGGACAACTTCAAAATATTTGCAATTTTGGTTGTTATCTCTCGCAAGTAGAACCCAGAAATATTTATGAAGCTCTTAGCGATCCCTTTTGGGCGAAGCAATGTATGAAGAGTTAAATCAATTTCAAAGACAAGATGTATGGGAGATAGTACTTTGTCCCTCCAATATCAATATTGTTGGTACCAAATGGATATTCAAGAACAAGTCTGATGAATTTGGCACCATTGTCAGAAACAATGGAAGACTTGTCGCTCAAGGATACTCACAAATTGAAGGTATTGACTTTGACGAAACCTTTGCTCCTGTGTCACGCCTTGAGTCCGTTCGGTTGTTATTATCTCATGCTTGTTTTCTTAAGGTAAAGTTGTTTCAAATGGACATAAAATCCGCGTTCCTAAACGGAAATTTGAAAATCTTGACTTCCCAGATCATGTCCTTAATCTCAAAAAGGCATTATATGGGTTGAAACAAGTACCTCGTGCCTGGTTCGAAAAACTAACTACTTCTCTTCTCAAGAAAGGTTTTTCGAGAAGTGGAGAACTTTTTTTACCAAGTGGAGTGTGAAAGATGTTGTCATTGCTCAAGTCTATGTAGATGATATCATTTATGGATCGACTTCTGAGAAACTTGCAAAAGATTTTCAAGTCTCTCTTGGTAAGGAGTTTGAAATGAGCAATGTTGGTGAATTAAAATTCTTTTAAGATTACAGATTCAATAACATAAGGATGGAATTTACTTATCTCAAGAAAAATATGATAAGTCAACTCAAAAACTAACACTGATGCCCACTACTGGTAAACTACATCGAGATGATAAAGGAGTAAATGTGGATCAAAAGCTTTATTGATATATCATTGGAAGTCTTTTATATCTAACATCTACTAGACCTGATATTGTTTTTAGTGTTGGTTGTTGTGCTAGATTTCAGGCTAATCCGAAGGAATCTCATCTTGCAGCTGCGAAAAGGATCATGTGATATATCCAACACACTATCGGTTATGGTTTATCCTATACTTTTGATACTAACACTGATCTTACTGCCTATTCGGATTCGGATGCATATTGGGCAGGATGTGTGGAAGGCAGAAAGAGTACTTCGGGGAGATTTTACTATGTTGGGTTGAATCTTGTGGCATGGCATAATAAGAAACAAAACTCACAATCCTTGTCTACATGCGAAGCAGAATACATTGTTGCAGGTTCATGTTGTACTCAACTTTTATGGATGAAACAAATACTTGTTGATTATGGAATTGACACTGGTGTAATGAAGATCTTTTGTGATAACTCAAATGCGATTCACATCACTGAGGATCCTGTTGAGAACTCAAGAACTAAGAACATTTACATAAGGTATCATTTTATAGAGATCTCTATGAAAATGGTATCATCAATATGGAATTTGTGCCTTCTGAAAAACAATTGGCTCATATTCTCACCAAACCTTTAGATATTGCTACATTTCAACACTTACGGCAGTTTATTGGTGTTGTTTTGATTCATTAGTTTTCTAGCATTTTTCCCCTGGACTCATTCGTATCTTTGGGAAATCAAGGGTTGGAATATCAGTGTAGTGTTGTTTCAATTTCGCATTTGTTTTCTCCGTAGTTAACAGTTCTGTTAGGTATCAAAGTATACATTTAAATCCTTATTTTCTTGTAAAAGTAAGGTTTCTCTTGTTGTTCTCTCGGGAATGACATTTTATGGGGGAGAGTTCTTAATTGAACTTGTGCTTAATTGCCAAATATTTGTGGGGGAGTGCGACTATGGAATATTGTAGGAGTTTTCTTGTATCTTTATAAACTCCTTGATGAATACACTAAGTTTCGCTTATGTGAAATCATCGAAACAAAGTTGATATGTTCTCTTTTAGTCATGAAGTATCTCTATGAGAATTTTTCATTATGATCCCACTAGTTTTCGTACCTTTGCCAATTTGTATTGACATAACGAGGGAGAATTAATGTGTAGTTCACACTACAAATACATATGGTTTACGGATCATTATGTAAGGGGGAGTGGTTTTCATGTGAGATGAAGTATTGACTAAGGGAGAGTGATACATATCACCATAGTATTGTTGTCAAACTTGTGATACAATTGGACTTTGATGTTGTGTAATTATACTATCACACTGTATAACAATGATCAAGAGCTACTGTTTTCTCATTTTTATAGCTTCGGATCTTCAACAACTATGATGCTGAGTTGAACACATTCAGAATCACTGGAGTACCTGGAAGTGACGAAGATTACGTGTAATGTTGAAGAACCAAGGAAATCAAGCATTTGGATTGAGAGCTACAAAGTTTATTTATTTTGTATTCCATATGTATTGATAGTTTTGTCACTAAAATTGACAAAGTGGGAGATTGTTAGAGCACTGCTCGGTCGAACTCGCAAGCGTTTCTATCTCAAGCTTGTTGTCAAGTTTAGTTACCAAAACTATAAGTCTTGATTTCTAGTCTACTTATAGCTAAGTCTTGGATTAGCATAAAAACTGTAGTTGAGCATTAGACTTCACGACATTCATCAATTAAAGATGAAAAACTACTAAGGGGAGCTTGTGGAACTTCATTAACAAAAGGTATGTGTATACTTGAACTCATATATCACTCAAAAGTCTATCTACTCTATCTCTTATTTTAGACAAAAGTCGTATAGCTATATAGACGTTGATTATACACATTTGATATTTCGAGCTAAGTTTAACTCGCTTAAATATTTCTCGAAATATGTGTTGGTAAGCTTTCGCTTTAACCAAGTTCATCTTATATTCTTGACGAAAGTCAAAATATGATCATGTGAAAATCACCTGGTAACATCTTACATGATTTGCATGAGACAGTCATTTGATGTAGACTCGGAATGTTTCGTATTGATCATTTGATCACTTGAAAATTGCGTCGAATCTAATAGTTTGTGTGAGATAGCTATTGTCGCCTTCTAATAATGTTTCAATGATTGAAATGGGAGTTTAGAACACTTAGCCATAATTGGATTTAAGAACAGTATGCATACTTGCATATGTGTTGATCCAAGACCGGAATGCAGTATGCATACCCGTATGCGTACTGGCGAGGTCAGGTAAAGTCCGGGAGATAGAGTATGCGTAACTGTACGCGTACTGGAGAAATCAGTTGAAGTCCGGTACGCATAATGGATTCAACTGAAGTTTGGAAGTGTACGGCAGTATGCGTACCCGTTTGCATATTGGTGAACACAGTCCAAGTACGGCTACTTAGGTATGCGTACCTGAAAAAGCGGGGGTCTAACAGCACCACCCAATATTTCACTTAGCAATCTGTATGGACTAACTCCGAAATACTTTTCTAGAGAATCAACTAGACAGTCAGACTCAATCTAGATAAAAGTATCTCAAGGAGTTAATATCTCTCTCTTGATTTGATTTTTACTCAAGCTAAAAATAATAGCGAGTCTTTATCAAATACAAGGAATAACTTTGACGGTACCAAAGACTAATGTCCAAGGATCAATCAATATCAATCAACAACCAAAGGTCAAATTTCCAATTGATGATCACAAACGCACAACCTGTATTATTTCAATTATATAACAAATATAATGCGGAGATATAAATAATACAGACACCATAATTTTATTAACGAGGAAACCGCAAATGCAGAAAAACCCCGGGACCTAGTCAGAATTGAATACACACTGTATTAAGCCGCTATAGACACTAGCCTACTCCAAGCTAACTTCGGACTGGACTATAGTTGAACCCCAATCAGTCTCCCACCGATCCAAGGTACAATTGTACTCCTACGCCTCTGATCCCAGCAGGATACTACGCACTTGATTCCCTTAACTGATCTCACCCATAACCAAGAGTTGCTGCAACCCAAAATCATAGACTTGATAATAAACAAATCTGTCTCACACTGAAAAGTCTATCAAAGGATAAATCTGTCTCCCACAGATAAACCCTAGGTTTTGTTCCGTCTTAAGATATGAAATCAAGGTGAACATGAACCAATTGATAATCCGGTCTTATATTCCCGAAGAACAACCTAGATTAATCAATCACCTCTCTACAATCCTTCCTGACTACCCAGGTGGTTTGTCGAGGAATCACAAACAGTGAGACGAAGATGTTTGTGACTTCTTTATCTTGCTTATCGGAGAACTCTCACAATCTCAAGCCAATCAAAGATTGTACTCGTACGATAGAAGATGCAAGATCATATCACACAACTACGATAAAAGTAGTATCGGTCTGGCTTCACAATCCCAATGAAGTCTTTAAGTCGTTAACCTGGTTTTAGAGAAGAAAATCAAAGGTTAAAGGAGAATCGACTCTAGCGAGATCACTAGTATCACACAGACGTGTGGGGATTAGTTTTACACAATGCTAGATGTCTCTTTTATATATCATTCAAATCAGGGTTTTTCCTTAGTTACAAAGCAATCCATATTCACCGTTAGATGAAAACCTGATTTAGATTCAAGCTAATATTTCTCTACCGTTAGATCGAAAACTTAGCTTGTCACACACATTTGGGTAGACGTTTATTGCGTTTGCGAAAACCATGCCCAAACGTGTACGTGTATGTTGGTTCAACATAGTAACCCAAAAGGTTAACCATATGAGCATTTCATATTAACCTTGTTCTTCTTCACCATAACTAGTTCAATTGACTCAAAAGAACTAGTTAGAGAGTTGTCCAATTGCTATGAGATCTTATGTAACTACACAAGACACAATTGAAACAAAGATGATTCGATTCGATTGAATCGTCTCATGAACTTTATAGCCACGGTTTGCATAAAGCATTCCTTAGTAATTTAAGTTTCATGTTCAGAGCACATCTTTAGATCATAACCACTTAATCTCACAAACAAGTTCGCGGACTTAAGATAACCGGTGGAGTTTTCCAAACTCAGTAGAAAATCTCGGCAAGGAGACTTTCGCCAGTTCACGGACTTACACGCAAACGAGTTGTTGGAAAATCCCAACAGAAATTTTCGGTCGAGAACTTCCGTCAGTTCGCGGACTGGGTTCGCAGACTGGGTTCGCGGACTTGGCAAAGCCAATTCCTACGGTTTCTCTTAATCAACAAAGTTCGAAAACTTCGGATTAAGGAATACATGGTGATGTAATCTAAACTCTCATTCCAATCATTGAGACATTCTCAGAGGACGTTGTATAGCCGTTATTCACAGACCGTTTCACGTCAGAGCAATTCTCAAGGTAATTGAAACTTTTCATGACTTTCGTCACTAGGTGAAGATAAACTTGATCAAAGCGAAACGCTTTACCAACACATGATTTCGAGATATAGGTAGGCGAGATATACTCGGCTCGAAATATCAAATGTGTATGATCCAGTCTATATAGCATATGACTTTTGTCTCATAAGAAGTAGGAGATAGAAGAGATAGACTTTTGAGTGATAGATAAGTTCAAGTCTCCACATACCTTTTTGTTGATGAAGTTCCACGGTTCCTTGAGTATATCTTCGTCGTTGTATGATGAATCTCCATGAAGTCCTTGAGCTCAACTACACTTTTGTATCCTAGTCCAAGACTTAGCTATGTAGGCTAGAAATCAAGACTCATAGTTTTGATCACTAACATTGACAAACATGCTTGAGATAACAACGCATGCGAGGTCGACCGAGCTATGCTCTAACAATCTCCCCCTTTGTCAATTTTAGTGACAAAACTATTAATACATATGGAACACAAAAAAGATAAATTTTTGTGGCTCCTCTTTCATAGTCTAATCTTCAACGTTCCCTGAAATCTTCGTCCTTCCAAGTACTCCAATGATCCCAAAGGTTGTGAGTTTAGCATTATCGTTGTTGAAGATCTGTATCTATAACAATGAGAGAAATCGAGATTCTCGATCATTATTATATAGTGTCATAGTATTATTATGTAACATCAAAGTCCAATTGTATCACGACTTTAACAATAATACTACGGTGATATGTATCACTCCCCCTTAGTCAATACTCCATCTCGATCATGGAAACCACTCCCCCTTACACAAGATCCGAAAACCATATGTATTTGTAGTGTGAACTACAATATTTCTCCCCCTTTTTGTCAATAAAATTGGCAAAGGTACAAGAACGGGATCATAATGAAATTTCCACAAGAGACATTTCATAGACTAAAAGAAAAATACATACCAACTTAATTTAGATGCAATCATAAAGCCGAAGCTAAATGCATTCATCAAGGAGGTTTAAGATACAAGATAACCCCTATAAAGTTCCATAGCCACACACCCCGCAAGATATTACCATTAAGCACAAGTTCAAAACAACTCTCCCCCATTTGATGTCATTCCCGAAAGAACAACAAGATCGACCTTAATTTCGAAAGAAAAAAAGGATTTTTTAATTGGACACCAAAAAACCATGGAGATGATTTTCTATATCCAAAACTCAACTAAATTAATCACAAGTAAACCCATGATTAATTTAATAGGAATACGCAACTAAATCAAACCACAAAAGTGATCAATTTAATTGAAAGTGCTCAACATAAGTAAACTTACGGATCTACGACTAAAGTAATCATACGGAGATGACTAACTTAATCATTCACATACACAACATAAGGAAAACCTTACGGAATATATGATAGACGCATTTATGTGTCTATTTTGATCTCTTTTATGTATTTTATTAGTACCCATTTGTTCTCATTATGGTGTTTTTATGTTTGTTTAGGTGTTTTTGGAGAAAATACCCTTGTATGGAAAGAGTTGCTCAAAAAGTGATGATTTACACCCCGGAGAAAAGTACTAAAGGCACCCCAGAAATGTCCCGGAAACGTCCCAGAAATGTCCCGGAGGAAACCAGAAAAATTACTATTTCAACCCAAGATTTACTATTTCAGCCCAAATTACTAAGGGGACACCAAGACAGGATAGGGGGACACCCCTCTTCTTCATTTGAATATCGATTTTAGCGGGGAAAATGTTCACAGCACAGGAGAATTTTCGATCGAAGAAATGAAGTAGTGTTAGGTCGATTCAATGGCTGAATTTTGGTATAGAGATGTGATATAGGTTGAGGAACACAGTACGGGTGACGGAATCGGTCAATTTTGGCTAAAATTCCTGGTTTAATTCACCAAACCAAAACAGAGCAACACGCACTGTAAGCGAGCTCAAGTGTGTTTCTGCTGTGCATGGAGTGATGTGGAGGTGCGGGAAAGCCTCTGAGGCATGAAGAAACTAATTTGGAGCGTTTTGGGAGCGAGTTAACGTGTGGAAATTCTATAAATGGTAAGTATTCTCATTTTTGGGCAGCAAAAAATAATCGAATTAAATAGAAAATATACGCAATCAATGGTCGGATTTCTTGCTCCAAAAAACTATAAATACAAGTATCGGTCATTGGGAAGAGGCTGTCGAGAGTTGGGAGAGAGTTAGAGACGTAAAAATCAAAGAACCAGACGCTGTGAAGAAGTTCATGCTGCTGCTGGAACTGAAGAACACGAAGAACATTGGACGAGGCAGGAAAGTCGTTAAAAACTGTCGCTTTATTGCGACACTTTTCCACTCCTTTCCGCGACTGAGTCGTTGTACCAACAACACTATATCTGTGTCGTTGATTCTGGACGCCTTCTGTGGGTCGCAGAATCCTGTTTTATACTATTTACTTATCTTTCTCTTCATTGTAAAACACTTTTGAGCATCAATGAAATTCTTTGAGAGGTTTTCCAATATGATGAGCGACTAATTCCCTCGTAACCAAGGCAATGGAGGAATCTATTCACGCAACATAAATGGGTAACTATTTCATTTAATTATAAAATTCACCTAATCGCTGCTTTTGCAGAGTTTTAAATTATTTGAATGATTGTCTTAATTATTTGTTATTCAGTTTGATAGGTTATACTTGGTTAAATCTCTTGATAATCTATGCTTAAAGTTTACAAATAAAATTTGAGAATTTGTATGATTGATAGTGAATTAAAGATAAAAGAGGACTTAAGAATAGAATAGAGTTTTGAAATATTTATCAATCAATTTTGCGTAATAGTGGAATCTAGTGTCTTGGTTACCTCTCGCACCCATTGTTAATATTTTTGTATATATATTTTTAAATCTAAAAATCCATTATCTTTACAAGTCCGAGCAACGAACTTTTACTACCACTTTCAAAACTACAACAATATACGACTACATTAACCAATAAAACATGATTTGTATAGCCGTTCATATACTCAATACAAGAACTTGTGGAATATATGAAAACTCAACTAGACTAATTACAAGAGAACTTATAATTAATATAATCGGAATACAAACAACCAAACTAATCACAAAAGTAATCAATTTAATTGTCAAAGGATTTGCTCGACAAAAGAAGACTTTCGGAGC
Source organism: Papaver somniferum (assembly GCF_003573695.1). Classification (NCBI taxonomy): domain Eukaryota; kingdom Viridiplantae; phylum Streptophyta; class Magnoliopsida; order Ranunculales; family Papaveraceae; genus Papaver; species Papaver somniferum. The sequence continues at coordinate 39,981,896 of NC_039358.1, forward strand.
AAACAACTAAATAACCAATCAAGATGATTAATTTAGTTCAATAATGATCAACATATAGCATCTTATGGAACAACCAACAAGGCCAATATTAATCGACATAGTTGTAAGGTGCTCAATATAAGACACACAATGGAGCCTTCACGGTAAAACATAACAAAATTGATCAATGAAGATCAATACTGTGGATAACATACAAGGATCTATTCTATTTTCCATCATAACGACATAATAGACTTTATCCTTTTCAAACAAAAGATTTTATCCTATTTTCCATCAAATACATGACTGCGTAGGCATAACTTTTGTAATTATCAAAAGTCCATTCGTCCTTTCATCAATACGAATACCAATTCATGAACGACTTTACTTTTGACAGCATATGGGACCTTCAAGTTCACGGACGCAAACAATACATATCCCATAATCAAATTGCAATATCACAAATGAAAAAGATTAAATACTGCAAACAATCATCCTCCAAAAAAGTTTTAGAATTTAAATAAATAAATCTAAAAACATGAAGATGAAATCGTTGGACATAGCTATGTGTAATCACAATAATGTCTATTCTAAACTCTAGTAATCCTTCTCAAAAGCAAGAATAAATTCTCATAAGAAGTTTCCTAGCATCATGACAAACTCGTAATGCACATATAAGATGATTTGTCCTTAGAGGGTAGAATCAATATTTTTCACCCGGATTTATACCAAGAATAACTACCAAAGGCGTATAAAAAGATTTTATTAACAAAGAAGATCATACAAAGTCATTAACGACCATGCACCGTAGTTCACATAAAATGATTGTGAACATTCAAGAATTCCATAGTAATGCGTACTACTGCCTATTCTTGAACTTCCTTCTTTGTGATTCACCAAAAATATTCTTGTTAAATCTACAAATGAGCTTAGAAGAGTAGTACTCCATGAATCCAAGTGCCCAAGTCCAAGAGAATTGGAACAAGTGCGATGAAATGGAGCAAAACACTCAAAACAAAAGATGGGACAAATACCAATCTTAACTCATCCAAATTCAAGGTTTCTCAACTTCATTTTTAAGAGAATTCAAAAAGAAATAGAATGCAAAAAGAATGAGGTCATTCCGAGTTCGGACGAAGAAAATACTTCCAAAACAAGTTTACCGAATATCGACGTCTACAGGCAAGTATGCATACGGGTTTGAAAACGAATTTTCATGACTAAAAAAGTTTGCAAACTGGGTTTGCGAACTTAAACCCCTGGATTTTGGTTTTAATGATGTTATGCATACTTGGTATGTGTACCATGAAGTCCAAACATCCCAAACTCATGTTTTCAAACCTAAACATTTAAGAACCTTAAACACAGATCAAGTTAGGTAGAAATGAACGATAATCAAGGTACATGGATCATTATAAGTACTCAAACAAGTAATAAAAACATAAAACTTGCTTAAGTTTATAGACATACCTTTTTAGAAAAGTCCAGTTGAATTCTACATCCTTATCGAATATAATCTGTGCGCCCCAGTTGTTGTGCTTCCCTCACCGTATACATAGCATGGCATTTCTTGGTGAGAATTGTTTGTTCCTTTTTACGTTTCTTTTTGTCTTTATTTTGCAGGTTCAAAGTGAAAACTAAGGACTTGTAGAGGAAAAATCTTAAAGCGAAAAGCGAAAAGAGAAGAAAAAAAGGACAATTTTAGGATTTAATTTTTAATTTGTATTTTTTTTAGAAGTGTGTGAGGAAAACTGTAATTTTTTTTTTATTTATTTTGGACTTTGGACTTTAAACAATTGGACTTTGTTTTTTTTAACCCTACGGAAGGGTATTATTATTAAAAAAAAAAATTATTATATAAATTGTGTGCAGGGAAGGACGACGATTACTATATCGTCTCGGCCCCTCGGGTTCGCACACGGCATAGGAGTCGTGGCCCGAGTCGACGACAACGGTTCATCGCCCGTCTGGTACGGGAGGTAAGTCCAATCGAAACACCCGCGAATCTCCTGCAAGCGGGTTACTGTCTGCCTTAAGGTGATAATTGTTTGAGGACGAACCGGACTGTCTTTATTTTCCTAGTAAAGGGCAAGGCCTGGCCTAAACAAGATAAGGGTTCGGATTTCATCACCGCTCCCTTCTTGCCCGCCTTAGGAAAACGAAACCTAACGCGAACCCAAGCTTTAAAATTTGGAATAGAACGAGACCGATAGGGTAACGAGATTAATAGGAAACTCGTTCGAAAAATATTGGTTGATCTTTAAGCACACTTAAAAGTTCATGATGGTTTCTGTGAGTTGAATGCGTGACTGCGCCGCCTTGTGATAGCGGTGAGGCCTTGGGTATCAAAGCTCCACTGAGCTTCCCTCGCCTCAATTCAACTTACTTTGACTCAGATTGATTCCAGAGGGGTTTGCTCAAATTGCAACGAATTCCCTTTCGAAAGATAGAAGCTGGTCTAGAAACAATCTAAGTGGAGCCATCATGCTTTTTGTTTTCTATAAATCTTTAGGTTTGTTTTGGTGGAGTCGAGTCGGCCTTGTTTTTGGTTGTGTAGAATTCCCTTGCAATTAAGAATGTCGAACTGGTATGATAGAAGCCAATACAATGAGTATCGACCTGAATTTGAATATGGACATCATCAGTTTTATGACCATGGTGGGAATAGTAGTTGGGAACGCCAACCTTTTCAAGGTTATGGTTCATATCATAGTGAGCCCAATTACTATCCACACACGAATTGGTCTTACGAGAAAGAAAATCAGGAATATTATAGTACTAGTCATGCGTTTTTGGAAAATTACTGAAAAACTAGTCCTGATTATGACATTTCTAAACCTGTTCAATCTCTAGAAGAAACCTACCAACAAATTCGAAGGGAGTATGAACGTGCAGTTAGTTCAAGAGAAGAGAGTACACAACGGTCTAAGATATTCAATGAGACTTGTGAACGTATAAGTGTTACGCTCAGTGAAATTCAAGCACGTTTAGAGGCAGAAAATGAACAGTTAGCTAATGCTGCTCGAAATAATCTAAATTTCCAAAATAGTGTTTCCAATTCTACCCTTGATATCAATAGTGAATATTTTCCCAATCTAGAGGACGAGGTTAGAATAAAAGACACTACTTATTTAGATAAGTTTCAATCATCTTTGTACTATTATGATGATGAGGATAGTAGTAATGAAGAATCTGAAATATGTAGGCATAGTGATCAGGAATCTATTAATCCAATTGAGCTTTATAATGATTATATTATTTCTAGTTCAAATCCAAATAATTTTTATGATTATTCACCTATTCAAAAGGACGAGGATTTGATTAGGGATACCACCGTTTTAGACGATGTAGTTTTTCCTTTTGATTACGGAGCCGATAGTGGTTTAGAGGAACGGGTTCATTTCGAAAATACTGTTTTAGAGTCTAGCGACTTAGAAACAATAGTCTTGGAAGAAGAAGATAGACCCGTAGATATGAGTAAAGATGCACTACCTGATAATAAATTAGAAGAATCAATTGACCATTTTCAAGAATCTAATGATCCAGAAATTAGGGAGATTGTTACTAGTCTATCTAGAGACACTAAAAACTCTAAGTTTGGGGGTGATTATCACCTTCATAGTGCCTTACCTTTAACTCTCAGAAAGTCCCTTCACTTAAGACTTGATATCTCTGCCTCGACAATTTTACAAGATTACCTTCGTACTCGTTTTCCCGAACCTAATGATATCCAGGAAGAAGTTCAGTCGTTAGAAACCCATCCTCTGGTAGATGTGGTTTGCCCAGGCTATGATCCCCAGATTGACTTTGTTTTCCCACCAAATAGTTTTCTTCCAACTGTGGGAACGTTTATATTCCAAATGTGTCGAATATTAAGTTGTGAGACTAAACCTAAATGCCTTAGGAAATTAGAATCAACACATTTGCTTAAGAATGACCACTATTCTCATTGTGGTCAATTTTTTAAGTCATACCTGATTGACTTAGAGGATCCGCAATTATTTAGGTTATTACTTTGTGATTCGAAGTTCTTATTTGAGTTTTTCCAGACTCTAGGACCTAATAATTTGGATCCAACCTATGAAGAAACGCAGCCAATGAAAATATTCTATTTAGACCCTTTCATAGAACCTGAACCTGAACCACAATTAGCGATAGTTTTCAGGAAACTAGGTAAGGGCATGCTTTTCTTGTCCATTTTCTTGGTTCACTGCAGTTTCCTATGGTCAGCTCTTTTTGGTTTTGAAGACCTACAGTTATTTCGACTGTTACTTTATGGTTCGAGTTGACCAATCCTTTTCTAAGTCTGGCTGAAGACTTTAAACTTAGCACTTCTTGGGAGGTAACCCAATCTCATGCAACATGGTAATATCTTTCCTTAACTCTTTTTCTTCAAGTGGTAACAGTTTTTCCTTGTTCATGCTCTTAATTTTATCTTTAGAACATTGAGGACAATGTTAGATTTAAGTTTGGGGGTGGGGAATAAACTTTTTGTTAGTTTTAAGTTGCAATAAATAAACTCCAGAGCCTAGAAATTTACGCCTATTAAGGATAGCACTAACCAATCTAAGTGGATGGAAACATTTTTGTTTTAGGAGCTGAGGAACCAATCTGACTAGATGGAAACATCTATAGAGTCTATTCATAAAAGCACAGAGCTCAGGTGTTAGAAATAACATGATAGTTTCGCCATATCTCGTCGAGTCCTTTTCACTTTCTATTTTTAGTTTTCTTTTATTTCAAGTGATTTGGTGGGGCACACGATTCAAGTTGTTACCTTTGCTAGGGTGAAATACAGTGACTGAGTTACCTTTTCAAAAAAAAAAAAATTTATACCGGACCAGTTAGACCAATCGGAATAAGTATTAACACTTGGATAGCAATATGCGTGTGTTCTCCCTGTTTCCGTCGCCTAAGCAAGCGTGGAATGCAGGACCCGTGGGAACTATCGTGTAATCTGCTGACAAGAAGCATGCGCTTGGATCTAAAAGATCTATTCATGCCGTTAAGTTAAAAAAAAAAATGGTTATTGTTATGTGTAGTCAACTGCTGGTTCGCTTGTATTTGCCAGTTTGTTGATCTAGATTTAAGTTATTGACCACTGGTTCCCTTGTATATGCCAGTGTGTTAATATTAGTCAGACCGGTATCTCAGTCATTTAGGTTAGGTTCATCTTGGCAGAGGCCTTCAGACAGATATGGGAAACACCGTTCGCTTTTCAACCATCTACATTTTTCTTTTTCCATATTCTTAATCTTTTCATGTGATTAGTCCGACTCCGAGTATGATGTCCATCGTGAAACTATCTTAGTAGAGCTCTGTCACTTATATTTTAATTTTAGTATGCTTGAGTGCAAACTCGTATACAGCAATTGGGATTTCGCGTCAGGGTACTTCCTCCTGTAATTAATAAGTATGCCAACCAAGGAGGTTCTTTAGTGCTTTCCAAGATTTTTCGTAGATAGCTAGGGTCTGGAGTATTGGTTTTTGTGGGTACACCTCTGATAAACCCACCCGAGATTAACTCGGTCTCTTTTCAAGAATAAAATTTGCTCGAGGACTAGCAAATAATTAGTTTGGGGGTATTTGATAGACGCATTTATGTGTCTATTTTGATCTCTTTTATGTATTTTATTAGTACTCATTTGTTCTCATTATGGTGTTTTTATGTTTGTTTAGGTGTTTTTGGAGAAAATACCCTTGTATGGAAAGAGTTGCTCAAAAAGTGATGATTTACACCCCGGAGAAAAGTACTAAAGGCACCCCAGAAATGTCCCGGAAACGTCCCAGAAATGTCCCGGAGGAAACCAGAAAAATTACTATTTCAACCCAAGATTTACTATTTCAGCCCAAATTACTAAGGGGACACCAAGACAGGATAGGGGGACACCCCTCTTCTTCATTTGAATATCGATTTTGGCGGGGGAAATGTTCACAGCACAGGAGAATTTTCGACCGAAGAAATGAAGTATTGTTAGGTCGATTCAATGGCTGAATTTTGGTATAGAGATGTGATATAGGTTGAGGAACACAATATGGGTGATGGAATCGGTCAATTTTGGCTAAAATTCCTGGTTCGATTCACCAAACCAAAACAGAGCAACACGCACTGTAAGCGAGCTCAAGTGTGTTTCTGCTGTGCATGGAGTGATGTGGAGGTGCGGGAAAGCCTCTGAGGCATGAAGAAACTAATTTGGAGCGTTTTGGGAGCGAGTTAACGTGTGGAAATTCTATAAATGGTAAGTATTCTCATTTTTGGGCAGCAAAAAATAATCGAATTAAATAGAAAATATACGCAATCAATGGTCGGATTTCTTGCTCCAAAAAACTATAAATACAAGTATCGGTCATTGGGAAGAGGCTGTCGAGAGTTGGGAGAGAGTTAGAGACGTAAAAATCAAAGAACCAGACGCTGTGAAGAAGTTCCTGCTGCTGCTGGAACTGAAGAACACGAAGAACATTGGACGAGGCAGGAAAGTCGTTAAAAACTGTCGCTTTATTGCGACACTTTTCCACTCCTTTCCGCGACTGAGTCGTTGTACCAACAACACTATATCTGTGTCGTTGATTCTGGACGCCTTCTGTGGGTCGCAGAATCCTGTTTTATACTATTTACTTATCTTTCTCTTCATTGTAAAACACTTTTGAGCATCAATGAAATTCTTTGAGAGGTTTTCCAATATGATGAGCGACTAATTCCCTCGTAACCAAGGCAATGGAGGAAGCTATTCACGCAACATAAATGGGTAACTATTTCATTTAATTATAAAATTCACCTAATCGCTGCTTTTGCAGAGTTTTAAATTATTTGAATGATTGTCTTAATTATTTGTTATTCAGTTTGATAGGTTATACTTGGTTAAATCTCTTGATAATCTATGCTTAAAGTTTACAAATAAAATTTGAGAATTTGTATGATTGATAGTGAATTAAAGATAAAAGAGGACTTAAGAATAGAATAGAGTTTTGAAATATTTATCAATCAATTTTGCGTAATAGTGGAATCTAGTGTCTTGGTTACCTCTCGCACCCATTGTTAATATTTTTGTATATATATTTTTAAATCTAAAAATCCATTATCTTTACAAGTCCGAGCAACGAACTTTTACTACCACTTTCAAAACTACAACAATATACGACTACATTAACCAATAAAACATGATTTGTATAGCCGTTCATATACTCAATACAAGAACTTGTGGAATATATGAAAACTCAACTAGACTAATTACAAGAGAACTTATAATTAATATAATCGGAATACAAACAACCAAACTAATCACAAAAGTAATCAATTTAATTGTCAAAGGATTTGCTCGACAAAAGAAGACTTTCGGAGCAAACAACTAAATAACCAATCAAGATGATTAATTTAGTTCAATAATGATCAACATATAGCATCTTATGGAACAACCAACAAGGCCAATATTAATCGACATAGTTGTAAGGTGCTCAATATAAGACACACAATGGAGCCTTCACGGTAAAACATAACAAAATTGATCAATGAAGATCAATACTGTGGATAACATACAAGGATCTATTCTATTTTCCATCATAACGACATAATAGACTTTATCCTTTTCAAACAAAAGATTTTATCCTATTTTCCATCAAATACATGACTGCGTAGGCATAACTTTTGTAATTATCAAAAGTCCATTCGTCCTTTCATCAATACGAATACCAATTCATGAACGACTTTACTTTTGACAGCATATGGGACCTTCAAGTTCACGGACGCAAACAATACATATCCCATAATCAAATTGCAATATCACAAATGAAAAAGATTAAATACTGCAAACAATCATCCTCCAAAAAAGTTTTAGAATTTAAATAAATAAATCTAAAAACATGAAGATGAAATCGTTGGACATAGCTATGTGTAATCACAATAATGTCTATTCTAAACTCTAGTAATCCTTCTCAAAAGCAAGAATAAATTCTCATAAGAAGTTTCCTAGCATCATGACAAACTCGTAATGCACATATAAGATGATTTGTCCTTAGAGGGTAGAATCAATATTTTTCACCCGGATTTATACCAAGAATAACTACCAAAGGCGTATAAAAAGATTTTATTAACAAAGAAGATCATACAAAGTCATTAACGACCATGCACCGTAGTTCACATAAAATGATTGTGAACATTCAAGAATTCCATAGTAATGCGTACTACTGCCTATTCTTGAACTTCCTTCTTTGTGATTCACCAAAAATATTCTTGTTAAATCTACAAATGAGCTTAGAAGAGTAGTACTCCATGAATCCAAGTGCCCAAGTCCAAGAGAATTGGAACAAGTGCGATGAAATGGAGCAAAACACTCAAAACAAAAGATGGGACAAATACCAATCTTAACTCATCCAAATTCAAGGTTTCTCAACTTCATTTTTAAGAGAATTCAAAAAGAAATAGAATGCAAAAAGAATGAGGTCATTCCGAGTTCGGACGAAGAAAATACTTCCAAAACAAGTTTACCGAATATCGACGTCTACAGGCAAGTATGCATACGGGTTTGAAAACGAATTTTCATGACTAAAAAAGTTTGCAAACTGGGTTTGCGAACTTAAACCCCTGGATTTTGGTTTTAATGATGTTATGCATACTTGGTATGTGTACCATGAAGTCCAAACATCCCAAACTCATGTTTTCAAACCTAAACATTTAAGAACCTTAAACACAGATCAAGTTAGGTAGAAATGAACGATAATCAAGGTACATGGATCATTATAAGTACTCAAACAAGTAATAAAAACATAAAACTTGCTTAAGTTTATAGACATACCTTTTTAGAAAAGTCCAGTTGAATTCTACATCCTTATCGAATATAATCTGTGCGCCCCAGTTGTTGTGCTTCCCTCACCGTATACATAGCATGGCATTTCTTGGTGAGAATGAACTTTCAACACAAACAAGTTATGTTGAGGTGAACAATGTCTTGCTCACCATGGCACCAAGAAAGAGTTTATTTCCAACAACTCTTAAATCTTGTAGTGTTGAGAAACACCCAAGGAACTGTTTTTATAAGTCTATCAAAGAACTTCAAGAGAACCCAAAAAGATTTGTGTTTCTGATTTCTTGTTTTCCAACTTATAAAAAACAGTTTCTGCAGATAGTTTTTAGTACTGCGAAGGGAAACTCTTTTGATAAAAAAAGACTTCCTAAATTCTTCATAAAAGAAGTCAACACTACTATTGGTGGCTCTCCAAAAGAGTCACAAACTAATACCGCAAGTGCACGGTGTCGAGGTGTAGAACAATGCAAATACGGGTCGATCCACAGGGACAAGGTGTGTGTAGTTGAAGCTTAAGATTTCACTAAAACTAAGTTGTAACAAAGAGTCTTGGTTGTGTTAAAACACACTTGAGATGATGGCAGTGACTGAACTGAAAAACAGTAGAATGTAAAGCAAGTAAACAGGAACATGCTAGGGCTTTTGAATCCACATCTTGATCCTAAACTAAGGCAGATCCTAATCAACTCATGTTCTTGTTTCATCTCAGGGAAGGTTGTGGATGATTTACTTAACTAATCTTACTAACTTACCCCTAGCATCAACTGTCTTCTCACAGTACAGCTGATCACAGGCTTGTTTGCTCAACCAGTTATCTAGCAATCCTCATTGGTGGAAGGTTAATCCCCTAAGTTCTCTAGTTCACCCCTAGCATTGAGTGTCTTCTTACAGCACACTCAATCACAGGTGCATTTTATCACTAAGTTTACTAACTTCCCTACTTCAATTAAGCACAGTCCTTCAAATGGAATGAATCCTTAGCTACTCTCACTCTTACACCCCTAGAATCAGCTGTCTTCTTACAGCACAGCTGATCACAGGTGCATTCACTCAACTAGCTAATTATCAATCCTACTTAGTTTCAGCACTACAAGAACAGTGACATGAACAAGGACTATCCTAGCTTACAATTCAAGAGTATTATCTAACCCCTAGCAAATGAAGTTAGAACATAATGAAATTAAATGACAATGGAATTGAAATTGTTTAAAACATTGAACTGAACTTGAACTGAAATTGAAACAACATTAACAGTTGAGGTCCTGGCTATTCCAGACCTCTTGGTGGTGCTCTGGCTAATCCAGGCGTCCCTCTTAAAACATACCCACAGTCTCAATTTATACCCACAGACCCAATTTGGGTTTTCCCCAAATTACAAAATTAGGGTTCTTCCCCAAAAATATCCCCAATTTAAACAGAAATTAGGTAAATTATTTCTACCTAATTTGACAGTACAAAACAGACCCATATCTTCTCTAATGCTCTCCCTAACATAACATTAGGGTTCTTTAATAAATTCCCCCAAATCAGAAAATTTAAGATTTGGTAATTCTTACCCATATTGATGTGATTTGACGAGTTTGTCTTCGACCCATTCTTCCCCTTGGTCCTTTGCTCCATTCCCATGTGCCAATTGCTACTCTAGACTCGCCTAATCGATTGATTTTTCTTCTAGGGTTTCAGAGAAAGGTGAGAAGAAATATCAATCAAATAGGGGGCTAGAAAGAGGGGGTGATGATGTTCGAGCAGGTGGAGTTGGTGGTTTGGTTGTGGCAGAGTAGGTGGTGGCGGACATGGTGGAGAAGGTGGTGGTACGGCAGACATGGTGTCTGCAGAGGCGGGAGAAGAGAATAAAGAGAAGGGGAGAAGAGAATGAGCGATTTAGGGTTAGGTTTTTGGGTTATATGTGTTGGGTGTGCTCCGGTGTTGGGCGGGATCAGCAATCTTGATGTCCAGCAAGACGAGAGCGTTGGATGACCACATCTGAAACGAATCGAACGACAAGAAGGAAAACAGCTTGTAGCGACCGTTGGATTGCGAGATACAACGAAGCTAACGGTTCCAGATGGGGTTAGGTACTATGATGTTTGAAAGGAACTTCAGAGTTTGATGCACGATGATGAGCTGACCGTAGGATGATGTGATGAATCCTATCTGACGGTTCTCATGAAAATGGGTATGGATATTGGAAATGGATTTGGGTAAGGGTTTTGGGCCTTGGGTATGCCAAGCCCATATCTTCTTTAAGAACAATTCTTCCTCTTCAAGCCCACTTCTAGTTTATCCGGCTCTTGCAAACATCATTCTTTGCTGCCTTCCTGCGGGAGTCTTGACCGTTTCTTTGCTCTTTTCGCTCAACAATTCATCCAAGTTTTATTTAGTACCTAAAAATACAAAATTAATTAGTAAAAATATTTATTCTTGAAAACAATGAAAATACAGAATATGGGATAAAATGTAGAATTAATGCACAGAAGATGAGTTAAATGCCAAGAAAAATATATAGAAATATGCATTTTTTAGCACTCATCAAATACCCCCAAACCTGAATTTTACTTGTCCTCAAGTAAAACAAAACTAAGGAAATCCTACCTATACCACTGTCGCTGGTCTCTCGAATGCATTTAGCGTATGCACTAAGCCTTTTAAACCACTAAGTGTCCCTAGTGGACGAGTGAAGTCTCGTGAAGGTTTGCTTAGAACGTACCTACAAAGTTCTAGGATAAGGTATAAGCTCATATTCCATGAAATGTGACATGTGCAAGACAGTAGAAGCTCACAGCAAAATGGAGATGTCAATCTAGCTATCAAAGGCACAATCCTAGCACTGATAACAACTAAAGACATGTGATAAGAGTGTAAAGTGTATCCACACATGTGTAAAGAAAGATCGGATGTTATGACTACTAATCACCAAGAGATAGTTTCTCAGGCTAAGAACCGAGGTCGAAATCTAGCTAGCTGTCCGGACTTTACGAGAATTGTGAATGAGTTGGAGGTATTTCACAATTACTCGCTTTGTACATCAATGGCATACACCCTTCCTTGCTTATTACAATGAAACAACAAAATGACTCTTTACATGACTCTTATTTACATTGACTACTCTCTTTTATTTTTGGAACAAGAGAGGATGGAATTGAAAATACTTGATTTTTTTTTTTTTTTTACTAAGGAAACACTTTTGATACATGAGCAAAAAGAAACAAAAAATTACATGACACTTTGCAAGAGGTAGCCCTTTTTGATGCACCCAGTTAAATTCGATGGTTGTTTTTCTTAATGTAACCTCCACCTTCTATCCCAACCAACCAAAGAACAAGCTAGTCAAGTTTCGTTCAGTATTCTAAAGTGATTGGCAACTAAAACTTCCGATAGAACACCTCAAGGATGAGGCTATACATGTATTGGTAGATCGTGCGCGTGCAAGTTTCTTATCACTATGTGAATTGTGCTAGAATCAGGGTGCCTAAATATCTAGACTACGACTCCTAATAATTACATATTTGCACAAGAGTCAACATTTCAAGGTAAATGAGCTCCATTTTTATGTTTTTTTTTTCAATTTTTTATTTTTTATTTTGATTTTTTCATTTTTTTTTTCAAAAAGAAGGAGTTCTTGTTTTCAATTATGGCATATTATCAAAGTATCTACTTTTCACCCCCAAACCTAAACTAAACATTGTCCTCAATGTTTCAAAAGATGAAAAGAATTATAACATACGAAGAGGATTATGCTGAGTAGAGAAAAAGGAAAGAGAATACCCGATTTGACGGCGAAAGCAAAGTTAGAACTCCGTTATTCAACGCAAAAATCCAACATATTTCAGTTAAGAGTCACATTGGATTAGCAAAATATGTACAAAAGAAACAAAATATTTAACTAAGAAACTATCTACTAGATTTTATACAAGAAAATTTGGTTTTAATGGGATTGGACTTTTTGGGAAAAATTTGGTTTTGTCGGGAGACATTTGGTTTTGATGGGAAAAAGAAAAATTTTGGTTTTTAGGGAAACATTTGGAAAACTTTGGTTTTTATAGGAGAAAAACATTTGGTTTTTAATGGGATAAGAAGACCAAGCCCACTATTGGGTTTTGCGAAGCCCAGCTACGTTTTTGAAAAAACAGGCCCACTGCTGGTGAGTAAAGCTCACTGTTGGTTTTTGGAATTTTGAAATTTTGGCCCACTTGAACTTTGGTTCATGCCCACAGTTCAGAAACAAGCCCAGGTAACAATTTGAAATTTGGGCTCTTAAATAGCCAAAGGTCGAGGCCCAACTGGGCTTTGAAAACGTTTTCTGTTTTTGGGTCAAGCCCACAGTGTAAATGTTTAGTTTTCAAATGGATGTTAAGCCCACAGTCCCAGAAATTTAGTTGGGCTTTGGCTAGCTACTAACTAAAATATGAGGCCCAACTGGGCTTTCAAAAGTTCAGTTTTCTTTAATTTAAACAACAGGCCCAAATAAATCTAAAACCACAAGCCCACAAGAAATTAAACAAACAAGCCCACAAGAAATTAATTACAAACCCAATAGAAAAATGGAAAAAATTATTACAAGCCCACAAATTAAAAATGGAAGCCCACAGGTTGGGTTCTCTTAATGGATTTAGGATTACTTGCTTAAGCACAGCCCAGCTGCTCAGTTTGGTTGCAAAAGCCCAGTTGGGCTTTGGATCATCCTAAGCTTTTGTCTTTGTTCAGGCCCAGTTGGGCTTGGCTCAACTTGTTAAGCTTGGCAGCAACTTCAGCAGGCCCAGTTGGGCTTGTGATTTTCTCCTCAGCAGCACAGTAGCACCAGCAACAGCAGGGCTACACAGTACTCAGCAGCAGCAACATGCAGCAGCAGCAGCAGTCTTGGCAGCAGCAACAAGAACAGGGAACAGCAACAGGTGTACAGCAGCAACAGCAACAGCACCAGGCAGCCAGCAACAGCAGGAGCCACATCATCTCAGGTTGGCAGCAGCACCAAGGGTTGAGCACACGTAAAGCAGCAACAGGTCCTTGGCAAGCAACAGGTCAGTTGGAGAAGGCACCTGTTACTCAACAGAGTTATCAGTTAAGAGCAAGCTACAAAGAACAGGAAAATTACACTAGATGCTACACTAAATGCTCATGCAGGAATGCAATGCAGAGATGAATATGCAAGTTATGATGCAGAAATGTAAGCAAGAAAACAACTTCAACACAGCACCAGTCCCCGACAACGGCGCCAAAAACTTGGTGGCTCTCTAAAAGAGTCACAAACTAATACCGCAAGTGCACGGTGTCGAGGTGTAGAACAATGCAAATACGGGTCGATCCACAGGGACAAGGTGTGTGTAGTTGAAGCTTAAGATTTCACTAAAAATAAGTTGTAACAAAGAGTCTTGGTTGTGTTAAAACACACTTGAGATGATGGCAGTGACTGAACTGAAAAACAGTAGAATGTAAAGCAAGTAAACAAGAACATGCTAGGGCTTTTGAATCCACATCTTGATCCTAAACTAAGGCAGATCCTAATCAAATCATGTTCTTGTTTCATCTCAGGGAAGATTGTGGATGATTTACTTAACTAATCTTACTAACTTACCCCTAGCATCAACTGTCTTCTCACAGTACAGCTGATCACAGGCTTGTTTGCTCAACCAGTTATCTAGCAATCCGCATTGGTGGAAGGTTAATCCCCTAAGTTCTCTAGTTCACCCCTAGCATTGAGTGTCTTCTTACAGCACACTCAATCACAGGTGCATTTGATCACTAAGTTTACTAACTTCCCTACTTCAATTAAGTACAATCCTTCAAATGGACTGAATCCTTAGCTACTCTCACTCTTACACCCCTAGAATCAGCTGTCTTCTTACAGCACAACTGATCACAGGTGCATTCACTCAACTAGGTAATTATCAATCCTACTTAGTTTCAGCACTACAAGAACAGTGACATGAACAAGGACTATCCTAGATTACAATTCAAGAGTATCATCTAACCCCTAGCAAATGAAGTTAGAACATAATGAAATCAAATGACAATGGAATTGAAATTGTTTAAAACATTGAACTGAACTTGAACTGAAATTGAAACAACATTAACAGTTGAGGTCCTGGCTATTCCAGACCTCTTGGTGGTGCTCTGGCTAATCCAGGCGTCCCTCTTAAAACATACCCACATTCTCAATTTATAACCACAGACCCAATTTGGGTTTTCCCCCAAATTACAAAATTAGGGTTCTTCCCCAAAAATATCCCCAATTTAAACAGAAATTAGGTAAATTATTTCTACCTAATTTGACAGTACAAAACAGACCCATATCTTCTCTAATGCTCTCCCTAACAGAACATTAGGGTTCTTTAATAAATTCCCCCAAATCAGAAAATTTAGGGTTTGGTAATTCTTACCCATATTGATGTGATTTGACGAGTTTGTCTTCGACCCATTCTTCCCCTTGGTCCTTTGCTCCATTCCCATGTGCCAATTGCTACTCTAGACTCGCCTAATCGATTGATTTTTCTTCTAGGGTTTCAGAGAAAGGTGAGAAGAAATATCAATCAAATAGGGGGCTAGAAAGAGGGGGTGATGATGTTCGAGCAGGTGGAGTTGGTGGTTTGGTTGTGGCAGAGTAGGTGGTGGCGGACATGGTGGAGAAGGTGGTGGTACGACAGACATGGTGTCTGCAGAGGCGGGAGAAGAGAATAAAGAGAAGGGGAGAAGAGAATGAGCGATTTAGGGTTAGGTTTTTGGGTTATATGTGTTGGGTGTGCTCCGGTGTTGGGCGGGATCAGCAATCTTGATGTCCAGCAAGACGAGAGCGTTGGATGACCACATCTGAAACGAATCGAACGATAAGAAGGGAAACAGCTTGTAGCGACCGTTGGATTGCGAGATACAACGAAGCTAACGGTTCCAGATGGGGTTAGGTACTATGATGTTTGACAGGAACTTCAGAGTTTGATGCACGATGATGAGCCGACCGTAGGATGATGTGATGGATCCTATCTGACGGTTCTCATGGAAATGGGTATGGATATTGGAAATGGATTTGGGTAAGGGTTTTGGGCCTTGGGTATGCCAAGCCCATATCTTCTTTAAGAACAATTCTTCCTCTTCAAGCCCACTTCTAGTTTATCCGGCTCTTGCAAACATCATTCTTTGCTGCCTTCCTGCGGGAGTCTTGACCGTTTCTTTGCTCTTTTCGCTCAACAATTCATCCAAGTTTTATTTAGTACCTAAAAATACAAAATTAATTAATAAAAATATTTATTCTTGAAAACAATGAAAATACAGAATATGGGATAAAATGTAGAATTAATGCACAGAAGATGAGTTAAATGCCAAGAAAAATATATAGAAATATGCATTTTTTAGCACTCATCAACTATCTTGATAGGAAGTGTCAGGAATTGAGCAACGAATCAATTCATGCTTTGAGGTGATACACTCAGATGACTGAGATTTAAACTCCTCTTGTAATTCGTTTAGTTTATCACAACTAATTGGATTACGCAGAGGAGGAGCATTGCTCTCACTGATTAGTAAATCAACATTAACCTCAACATGAATATTATTCATCATAACTTGATTTAGCCTGTCAAGAGATTCTTGCTCTTTCTGGAGGTATAACTCAACATCAAGAGATAAGCTCTCACGCTTCTTTTCAAGCCCTGAAAACACTTCAAGGGATTTTAAACCTGGTAGAGGTTTAGTAGAATTTCTTCTACAGACATTATTAAATCAGTCATGGAAGAGAATTATGAAATCCCTGGATCTGGTGGTGCATTTATTGAGATAGCACTACTGTCCATAGAGTCAGATCGCTACAAACACAGACTTGTAAGGTCTTAAACATGTTTGCCTGCTCTAGTACCAATTGAAAAAGCGGGGGTCTAACAACACCACCCAATATTTCGCTTAGCAATCTTTATGGACTAACTCTGAAATACTTTGCTAGAGAATCAACTAGACAGTCAGACTCAATCTAGATAAACGTATCTCATGGAGTTAATATCTCTCTCTTGTTTTGATTTTTACTCAAGCTAAAAACAATAGCGAATATTTATCAAATACAAGGAATAACTTGGACGGTACCAAAGACCAATGTCCAAGGATCAATCAATATCAATCAACAACCAAAGGTCGGATTTCCAATTGATGATCACAAACGCACAACCTGCATTATTTCAATTATATAACAAATATAATGCGGAAATAGAAATAACACAGACACCAGAATTTTGTTAACGAGGAAACCGCAAATGTAGAAAAACCCCGGGACCTAGTCCATATTGAATACACACTGTATTAAGCCACTAAATACACTAGCCTACTCCAAGCTAACTTCAGACTGGACTATAGTTGAACCCCAATCAGTCTCCCACCGATCCAAGGTACAGTTGTACTCCTACGCCTCTGATCCCAGTAGGATACTGCTCACTTGATTCCCTTAGCTGATCTCAACCACAACCAAGAGTTGCTGCAACCCAAAATCGCAGACTTTATAATAAACAAATCTGTCTCACACAGAAAAGTCTATCAAAGGATAAATCTGTCCCCCACAGATAAATCCTAGGTTTTGTTCCGTCTTAAGATATGAAATCAAGGTGAACAGGAACCAATTGATAATCCGGTCTTATATTCCCGAAGAATAGCCTAGATTAATCAATCACCTCTCTACAATCCTTCCTGACTACACATGCGGTTTGTCGAGGAATCACAAACAGTGAGACGAAGATGTTTGTGACTTCTTTATCTTGCCTATCGGAGAACTCTCACGATCTCAAGGCAATCAAAGATTGTACTCGTACGATAGAAGATGCAAGATCAGATCACACAACTACGATAAAAGTAGTATCGGTCTGGGTTCACAATCCCAATGAAGTCTTTAAGTCGTTAACCTGGTTTTAGAGAAGAAAACCAAAGGTTATAGGAGAATCGACTCTAGCGAGCGCACAAGTATCACACAGACGTGTGGGGATTAGTTTTTCACAATGCTAGATGTCTCTTTTATATAGCCTTCAAATCAGGGTTTTGCCTTAGTTATAAAGAAATCCATATTCACCGTTAGATGAAAACCTGATTTAGATTCAAGCTAATATTTCTCAACCGTTAGATCGAAAACTTAGCTTGTCACACACACTTGAGTAGACGTTTACTGGGTTTGCGAAAACCATGCCCAAACATGTACTTGTATGTTGGTTCAACATAGTAACCCAAAAGGTTAACCATATGAGCATTTCATATTAACCTTGTTCTTCTTCACCATAACTAGTTCAATTGACTCAAAAGAACTAGTTAGAGAGTTGTTCAATTGCTATGAGATCTTATGTAACTACACAAGACACAATTGAAACAAAGATGATTCGATTCGATTGAATCGGCTCATGAACTTTATAGCCACGGCTTGCATAAAGCATTCCTTAGTAATTTAAGTTTCATGTTCAGAGCACATCTTTAGATCATAACCAGTTAAACTCACAAACAAGTTCACGGACTTAAGATAACCAGTGAAGTATTCTAAACTCAGCAGAAAATCTCGGCAAGGAGACTTTCGCCAGTTCCGGACTAGGTTCGCGGACTTACACGCAAACGAGTTGTTGGAAAATCCCAGCAGAAATTCTCGGTCGAGAACTTCCGTTAGTTCGCGGACTGGGTTCGCGGACTTGGCAAAGCCAATTCCTCCGCGGTTTCTCTTAATCAACAAAGTTCGAAAACTTCGGATTAAAGAACATGGTTATGTAATCTAAACTCTCGTTCCAATCATTGAGACATTCTCAGAGGACGTTATATAGCGGTTATTCACAGACTGTTTCACGTCAGAGCAATTCTCAAGGTAATTGAAACTTTTCATGACTTTCGTCACTAGGTGAAGATAAACTTGATCAAAGCGAAACTCTTTACCAACACATGATTTCGAGATATTGATAGACGAATTTATGTGTCTAATATGTCTCATTTGTATGTATTGTTAGTGCTCGATTTTGTATTTATTGTGTTATTTTATGTCTTTGTAGGAAATTTTAGAGAAATAAGTCCTTGCGGCGAAATGGGCTCGAAAAGTGGTGTTTTACACCCCAAGACAAAGTACTAAAAGCACCGCAGAAATGCACCGGAAGCACACCAGAAATGCACCGGATGAACCCAGAAAAAATGTTGGAAACACCCCAGAAAAATTACTAAAGACACCCCAAGGGACATGTGTTATTCGGACTCCAGCAACGGATAAGGGGCGACCATTGGATAAGGGGTGTCCTTCTTCTCAAATTCAAATTTCAGTTTTGGCGGGAATTTTTTTTTCTTTCCTGGCAGATTTCAATCGGATATTTGGAGGGGTTAGAGGTAGACTAAACCTCTGATTCTTGTTGGGTAGACGTGATATGGATATGGGAAGCTATTTTGGTTGTTGGAATCGATCCAGTTGGGCTTGATTCTCGGTTTAAAGAAATCAGGGAATACGTGGTTGAGAAAAGATACTCGGGATTTTGTCGATGTTGTATGGAAGATGGCATGCGTTTGCAACGTCTTGACACATTCCTTGATGATCTGGAAAACAATCCGAGAATATTTTCTCTTTACTGCCGAGTCATGGGAAATATTTTGAAGTTATGGAGAGATTCGAGGGCCCTGTTGAGTATAAATAAGTTTCTCCAAGTACAGGAAGGGTGTCGAGAGTTTGGGGTCGATAGGAGAGCTCAGGAGCGAGAAATCAAGAGTTGATGAAACTCTGTTTCTGCCCCTGCTGATGATGAAGAACACCAAGAACACGAAGAACAGACTCGCAGGGACAGTCGTTTATCAACAGTGAAGCAAACTCACAGGCGTGGGTCGTAGGTGTGGGTCTTAAAACCACAGCGACAATAGTACTTCTCTTTTATCGTTCTTTTGTGACGCTTCCTGTGGGTCACACATTAGCTGTTTACACCATTTTCTCTTCTTCTCTTTATTGTAAACACCATTTGAGCAATAAATAAATATTTTGAGCGTGTTTTTATCATGATGAGCTAAACCCAACACTGGGACGACGGAGGAGGGTGAATTTCATACACGGGTAAATTTATTTTATTCTTCTTTATGACTTTTGCATTAATTTAAAATTGAAATATGATTTGAATTAATTGGTTGTTATTTAATTTGATGATGTATGCTTAGCTTAGGTGTTTTGATATCATGCTTAGGACTTACAATCGATGTTTTGAGAATCTATCTTGGCAAAATCAGAGTCCATGTTAATTTTATTGAGTTTTAAATTGTCAAAGAATATATGAATGAACCCTGTGTAGTGAATTCGGCCAAATCCTTAGTCCCAGTACCTCTCGCCCATTGTTAATATTTTTGTATATATATTTATTTTTTTAAATCTAAAAATTCCATTTCCTTCACAAGTCTGAAACGAATCCTATTTACTACAACCCCATCAAAAATCTTAATCATATATAGATAGGCGAGATATACTCGGCTCGAAATATCAAATGTGTATGATCCAGACTATATAGCATACGAATTTTGTCTCATAAGAAGTAGGAGATACAAGAGATATACTTTTGAGTGATAGATAAGTTCAAGTCTCCACATACCTTTTGTTGATGAAGTTCCACGGTTCCTTGAGTATATCTTCGTCGTTTTATGATGAATCACCATGAAGTCCTTGAGCTCAACTACACTTTTCTATCCTAGTCCGAGACTTAGCTATGTAGGCTAGAAATCAAGACTCATAGTTTTGATCACTAACATTGACAAACATGCTTGAGATAGCAACACATGCGAGGTCCACCGAGCTATGCTCTAACAATACCCGTTTGCATACTTGAGTCAGTTATGTTCTAAAATCGGTTTGTTTATGAACTAAAACATTTATATAATGAAGAATGAAATCTTTTGCAAACCGTGGCTACAATGTTCATGAATTGATTCGAGTGAATCAAGATCGGTTTTGCTTCAATTGTGTCTCGTATACTTCTATGGGAATATAAACAATTGAACAATTCTAGAACTAGTTTCATTTGAGTCATTTGAACTGGTTATGGTTAATATCAATAAGGTTGATATGAAAGTGTTCATATGGCTAACTTCGGTTAACTATTGTTGAGACAACAAAGGAGTACACGTGTAGGTACGGTTACTCATATTAAAATGAAGTCACTTTTCATTTGTGTGTAACAAGCTAAGTTCGATTTAACGATTGAAAGATATTAGCTTGAATCTAATCAGGTTTTCATCTAACGGTGAATATTGAATGCTTTGTTACCAAGGTAACATTGATTGCAAACCCTGATTTGAAGACTATATAAGGGAGAACTCTAGCAGCTGGGAAATATAATCCCCACACCTTCTGTGTGATACTAGTTACGACTAGAGTCGATTCTCCTTTAACCTTAGGTTTTTTTAAAACCCTATAGGTTAACGACTTGAAGACTTCATTGAGATTGTGAAGCCAGACCCAACTATTTTCTCTGTAGTTGCGTGTTCTGATCTTGCTATTTTCTGTCGTGATTGAGTACTATCTTCTCTAAGATTTTCTCGAGATTTAATATCCGATAGGCAAGATAAAAAGTAGTCACAAACATCTTCGTCTCATCTTTTGTGATTCCACAATATCTTGTTTCGCTACCATACAGTTAAGGTTATTGTGAGGTGATTGATATTTCTAGGCTGTTCTTCGGGAATATAAGTCTGGTATATCAATTGTCACCTTGATTTATCAAAAGACGGAACAAAACCCATAGGTATATCTGTGGGAGATAGATATATCTATTCAATAGACTTTTCTGTGTGAGACAGATTGGTTTATCAAGTATTCGACTTTGGGTCGTAACAACTCTTAGTTGTGGGTGAGATCAGCTAGGGGAATCAAGTGCGCAGAATCCGGTGTGGTTCTAGAGGCGTAAGGAACACGACCGTACCTTGATCAGTGTGAGATTGGTTAGGGCTCAACTACATTCCAGTCCGAAGCTAACTTGGAGTAGGTTAGTGTTTGTAGCGGCTTAATACAGTGTGGTGTTCAAATCTGGACTAGGTCCCATGGTTTTTCTGCATTTGCGGTTTCCTCGTTAACAAAACTTCTGGTGTCTGTATTATTTCTTTTCCGCATTATATTGAAATATCACAAGTTGTGCGTAAGTTCAATCAAATATAAATCCAACATTTGGTTGTTGATTAAATTTATTGACACTTAGATATTGGTTGATACCGTCCAAGTTATTTCTTATATTCAACCGGGCTCGCAAATTCCTATTTTGTTTGATTGAAGACTGAATTGAGAAATAGAAATATAACTCTTTGATATAGTTTTCTTAAGATTGAGTCTGACTGTCTAGTTGATTCTCTTGAAAGTATATTGGAGTTAGTCCATACATATTGCTAAGCGAAATATTGGGTATGGTTGTTAGACCTCCGTTTTTTCAGTCTCAAATCCTTCTTGTATACTGATTGTTAGAGCATCAAAGATGATTTTTTCTATACCCATAACTGGTATAATCGGAATACTCAATTCTCTGCATGTCTACCGATTGTAGGAGCACAAAGACAAGGTTTTTCTGATACCGAAACTGCCCATAATTGGTAGTCTCGGTACCATTGATATCAGGAAGCATGTTACTTGATTAATACATTAGTTTTGTTACCTTAATAAAATCATTATCGTTCTTGTTATACTATTTATTTTCACCGTGTATGATTGCATAATGTTTGTTTAGGAGGTTACTAAGTGATAGACACATTTTTGTGTCTAATTTGTCCTCAATGTCTGTATTGTTGGAACTCTATTTTTGTACTAATATTGTGTTTTTATGTATTTTTAGGAAATAAACATTTTTGGAAAATTCGGCTCGAAAAGTTGATTTTGTCACCCGGAGGACAAGTGTTATTCGGACTCTCGCTTTTGGATAAGGGGTAACCTAATTACTAAGGGGCACCCAAGGGTCACCCCAAGGCAGCTTCTATTCGCACCCAAGTTCTGGTTAGGGGGGAGAGTCTTGGGGAGAGATTGGGAGTCGAGAAAAAATCAAAAGAAGAACACGCATAGAAGAAAGCTTCCTGCTGGTGTAGAGGAAGAACGAAGAACATTAGACGGAACCAGAAAGTCGTTGAAAATTGTCGCTTAATTGCGACTATTTTCAATTCCTTTCCCGCGACCAAGGAACAGTGCTAACATCACTTTCGTTGTATCGTTTATCCGGAACTCTTTTTGTGCGTTGCAAAACACTGTTGTAAACCATTTTTCTTGCCTTTCTCTTGATTGTAAACAACATTTGAGCATCAATGAATCATTTTGAGAGGTTTTCCAACATGATGAGCGGCTAAAATACCTGGTGACTGAGGCGACGGAGGAGCTATTCACTCATGTTTGATTGGTAAATTCTTTTTATAATTTCTTAATTATTTATTTTATTTAATTCACTTGGATCAATAAAAAAAAGAGATAAAAATGGTTTTCTTAATTAGTTGTGAATCAGTTTGATGTTTTATGCTTAGAATTAATTCTTTGATAAATCATGCTTAAGGATTACAATTTATTATTTGGACACCTTATTGATTAATAAGTGATTTAATGGAAAAAGAGCTAGATAATAATTATGAAATATTTTTGTAACCAATCAACTTGAAGTAATAGTGAATCCGGAGCCTTAGTCCATTTTAAATCTTGACATCACTCTTTGAAAATTAATTTGCTTTATTTTTATTAAATCTAAAAAAAAAAGAGTTACCTTCACAGGTTCGAAAAGAAACCCTTTTACCACAATTTACAACAACTTTTGAAAATACATCACTAAGTGACCATGAATGCATATTTATAGCTAGACTAGGGTTTTGATATACGTAATTGTTAATAAACCTTGTCTTAAGTAGCATAATATGATCTTTAACTATATTGAAAACCTTTGTGTGATTGTAGAAGCTTGACCTATGTTAGTTAGGGAGCGATAAATGATTTTTTAAGTAGGGCAGACGACCAACTGATGGCACATGTAGAGATTAGTGAGACAGCGATGCACAACATTCACTAACGCATCAGACTCACCCAATGTCACCCGTGGAATTTGTATTCTATTGATTAGTCTAATTCATAGAACTTATTCTTGTAGGATTAAACTTGATAGAATGTTGCATTAGGTTGTTCTTTGGGTAGTATTTGCATATTCATCGTTATGGTATGTGATGACATAAGAAATTTACCGGAGTATGCTCTCGATAGGGTATTCTAATAATGAATGGTTAAGTGACAAAGTCTAGTTATTTATGAAAGTGCATGGCTTATGATTGATGATGTATCCTCGACCAATATTCTAAACCTATCAATTATCTTTATTCATTCTTTGCTAGTATAGTTAGTTTAAGTACTTTATACTTAAATCATAAAATCCATCTGTTTACATAAGTTCTCAAATACGAATAATAACTCATATCTCCATGTGGTTAGAATATGTTCTTATTGTTCTATCCTTATTTATAATTGTGAAGTGAAAGAACTTGAAATAATTTTTCTTGGATGACAACCAACCGAATCACCATTGTTGGGGAGGCATAACAGATTGTTATTTTTAATCATTTTGATTTTTTGTTTTTGATTTCATTAAAAAAAAAACTGGTAGTTATCCTCTTGCTCCCAAACCAAAACCAAAGCCTGTTGGGTATCCGTAAATTAGAATCGAGACTCCCAAGGGAAAAATACTGAAAGATAAATTGGGATATAAACAAGAGGAAGCAACGGGTGATGCAAACCGTACACTTAAGAACTTAGTTTCTCACAATATGGATACACAACATTGGTGTTTCTAGACGACATTTACATTTTAGATTAAGCCAGGGTTGATCCGAGAGTTACCAAAGTTTCATGAGATGGCTAATGAAGATCCAAATAAACATCTAATGAATTTTCATAATATTATCATGTCCACGATACCAAAGGACATTGATGCTGATGGGAATCATGCCACGAGCTTTTCCATTTTCCTTGGTAGATGTCGCGAAGGAATGTTTATACTATTTACCTTCTGGTAGTGCCACAACATGAAGAAACTTTTCATCGAGAGGCATTTTACTGCATCAATGGTAACTCAAACTCGTAAAGAGATTTGTGGGATTAAACAGATGGCAGGAGAATCATCGTATGAATGTTGGGAACGTTACAAGGGATTGGTGGCAAGCTGCTCGCGTCATTAATTCAGGGACTTATTGATAATTCAGTATTTTTACGAAGGTCTTAAAACAAGTGATGGAAACCTTCTTGACGTTGCAGTGGTGCATTGATGAACAAGACAATAACTCATTCTAGAGAACTGATTAAGAAGATGATAGCAAATTCTCAATAGTTTCCAACTCATAGGTAAGAACCACTAGTCAGGAGATTAAATGAAGTGAGCGAAGCATTTGAGCTTCGTCAATAACTGGGTAACATGGCAATTATGCTGCAACAAATCACAGTCGTCATGGTCAGACCATCTCCCCAAGATTAAGAAAATGTGAAACAAGCTAATGCCATTTACTCAGATCAGCAAAGGCAGAGGTATAATCCCTTCATAACATGTACAATACAAGATGGAGAAATCATCCCAATTTCAGTTATGCAAATAATCAAGTTTTCATTCCAGGACCGGTATCTAATTTTTTGAACGAGTTTCAATAACCATTACAATATCGACAACCAACTCAGAACTCATATTTCTCAGAGATGCTTGCTATGAAGGAGAGCCTAAATAATAGTGTAACAAAATCAACATAAATCGGTTGTCAATCAACAAAAAACTGATAGTTCAATCAAGAACTTGCAGACACATATGAGCCCTATGGCGGGCAGGCTTAATCATTTTGAGATGCAGAATAGTGGGAAATCCCATTCAACCTCTAAATCGTAAGGAAACTATCAAAGCTTTGACTTTGAGAAGTGGTACAAAAACTGTGCAACAAGAAGATGCTAAGAAGAAAAAAAAAGATCCTAAGGGGCCAGTTCTTGACAAATATTTTTTCTGACTCTCCGCAAACCGATAAGGCACCTAAAACAACTTTTTAGATGTCTCCAACAAAAATCATATGAATTATATGCTGGTAGATATGCAATTAATAAAGTTTCTAAGTACGCAAAGCTTTTGAAGGACTTATGCACCATGAAGCAACGATTAACCGGTTATAAGGTGATGAGTGTGTGGGGAAATGTATTGGCTATCCTCCAAAAGAAGTTCCCATGTAAAATAAAAAATCCGGAAAAGTTTCGACATATCTGTTGTGATTGGAATAGTTATACTTGATTTAGGAGCATTAGTTAATGTTATGCCTGCATCTATTTATGAATATTTGAATTTGGTTCCTTTGAAAGAAACGTGTATTTTCTTTGAACTATATGATCGTACTAATGTCTACCCTAAGGGTATTACTAAGGATGTGAAAACTCACTTGAAATGGTTAGATGGTCTGGTGCATCTATATCTTTGCTACTTGGGAGGTCTTTCATAAAACCGTTTAAAATCGTTATTGATGTTGATAAAGGAATGCCCACAATAGACCTTGATAATGAAAAAATTCGCTTCAATATTTTTGGAGTAGTGTGGTATTCTAGTGACGTTCACTCGAATATTCATGCTAATGTGTTAGATGCAGGATAAGGAGTAGTGGAAGAGTCTATTGTCGGGCTGACATCGTTAAACCAAGCGCGAAATGAGAGGCAACTCATTAGTTTTTTATTTATGTCTTCATATTTTATTTTATTTCTTTTATATTTAGGTTTTATATATTTTTCATATCATATTAGGAATTTCACTTTCATGTGTGGATTTTTTTTTCAAATTTTTGTAAATATTGTGCAAAACCTCTAACTTTTAAGGATTTTAGAGTCGCGTATATACATTTAATTTGCTTAAGTTTACATATGGAGTTTTTACCGAATAATTGAACTTAAAAGTCATGAAGAATTTAATTCGAGATTCTTAATCGTTGAGAGGGTAACCGTGATGAACCTAACCATGCAAGTGGAGAATTAGGTGTAGATTTAATGTAGTATGATAGAGCTAATCCATCACTAGTGGATATTATCCATAAGAGATAAAAATGAGGACCAGACCTTCAATTCTTGTCCGTTTATAGTGTTTCATGCGCTGCTATGCGTTGTAGTCTTATTTCCAGTTGGAATCCTTCTCTCTCGACGTTGCAATAAAAACAAATCATTATCATCAACTAGCAGAGCGATATCAAAAGTATATTAAGAAGTTGAAGATGTTTAAGGTTTGCAAGCAACAAAAAGATGAGCAAAGTTTTATATCAACAGTGAACACAAAGTGAAAAGAAAGAAAATCAGAAGATATAAGTTCTTGAAGTTTTATATGATACCAAGGAAATACAAGTTGTTAAGAATCAGAAGCTTAAATCCTTTCTCCGTGGTTAATTTCAGTTTTATTATTGTTGTATCATACTATAAGTACAAAACAAAACAAAACAAAACAAAAGTCCAACAATACTAAAACTTTTGCATTTTAATCATATAATTAGTATGTTATTTCATTAGTTAAGGCCATGGAAAATAATAAATATATAAAGAATTTTCAAGCAACAACGAATTAAATAAATAACGATTAAAAATTGTCAAAGTTCTACGAAGTTCAGAAGTTCATCATCAATAGTTGAAGTCGAAGACAAAAAAAACAAGGACATTTGTATTCGTTTTGGGAGTGGTGCCGAATGTAGATCGGATGAGAAGGTAAGTGAGCATTCATATTCTCGCATGATGATTGATTTTCTTTCTTAGAGATCACTAGAAATTTATTAAAAAATTCAAAATATTAAAATATAAAAAACAAGTTTTAACGTCACCCTTTATCGATGTGCAAATATTCTCTCTTTCATCCTAATTATGCATACATGTGAGACTCATTTATATCGTATTATATATGTTTGACCAACTTGTGAGGAAAAAGTCGAGGCGAAATGAAACCGGGTGCTCCCGAGGCTGCATTCTTTTTTATGGTGTTGGTTTGATGTACTACACTCTCATATCTCAACAAAAGACATCAAAATATACTTGGTCAAATTTTACGGTGATTCATTCTTTTGCATATATAAACCCTTTTCTTTGATGATTTTGTTCCAATAGCTTGAAACTTGTTAGATTTTTAGAATTATAGAAATCTGGGTTTTTGCGAAAAGAAGGCATTAAATTGAGATTTTGATATTTCTGTTTGCACAAATTTTTGTACGTGACCTAAGACTAAAATATTTTATTAAGAATATGAATTTGTTTGTTATGAGAGAGCAACTTCAGTATTATGGGTCAAGGTCATTAGGAAATATGACATGGATAAGTGGGGTGACAAAGAAAGTCTTATTTATACTTTCTTCATGATCCTCACTTTAGGTCCACGTTAGCATACTCTCTAATTTTTTGGTCCTTTTTTTTGATGGGAAAATGAATAAATTAACTAGCAAATATAATACATAAGATTTACAATTTCGTTTTTATCAAATACATTAGAGATAATGCTAGAATGCTTAATTTTTTGTTGCAATTTCGTAGACATATGTTGAAGGCTCTTTATTCTTGCTTCCTTGGAAATTTGATCCGCTGCTGAGTTGTATTTTCTATTTGTAAACTTTACCTGAGCTTGAGGAAGATCTTTTAAGATTTTCTTGGCTTCTTGAACGGTGTTTTCGGCAGTCCATGATAGATTTGGGTTGTCCTTGTTGATGCTGTCTGTCAAGACTTTACAATCAGTTACTACTGAAACGCTATACAAGACGTTGTCTCTTAGCCATATGACCGATTTTTGTAAAGATTTCGCTTCCGTATGAAGAGCTGAAGTAGCTGTCTCTGAACCTGCTGAAATGTGCATAAATGTATGGTGATCTACTGAATAAATGATGTGAGCGTATCCCATTGAAAGGTCTTCTTCCTTGAAATAAGCATCAATAAATATTATCCAGCCTGTGTTTATATCTGACCATTTGGTATTGATCATCATTAACTGATTGTTATCCAGTCCCTTTGTTATATTCTTTTGAGGTATGGATTGCAAAAATCTGTTGGTTTGATCAATTAGTTGCATTGGATTTGGGGTTATCTTTTCAAAAACCACCGAGCATCTGTATTTCCATATGAACCATAAAATGGTTGAGATTTTTCCTACCAAATTATCCAAATCTAGGTTTAAAAGCCACCCTTTAACCCATGATGTAATTGGATCCGTATTAGTTGAAGAAGTTAAATTTCCTAGCGAAAATCTGAACCAAACAGCTCTGGTGAAAGGGCAAGATCCGAATAGGTGATTCTCGTTTTCCAGAACTTGAGAACTGCATAGTTGGCAGTTTGGGTCAATTTCCGGGTTATGCGCCCCTAGCCTCGAAGATGTAGGCAAAGCTTTTCCAACTAGCTTCCACACAAAAAGTTTAATTCTTGGAATTGCTTGAATTTTCTATATACTTTTACATGGGAAATCAATTAATGAATTATCATCTTCTTGAGCTTGATTTGCTAAGAAATTATAAATGTTTTTTGCCGAGAAGAGTCCTGAATGATGGTGTAACCATTGGATTTTGTCTTCTTCTTCTTTTCTCGGGGTAATGGCTTGAATTTTCTTTCAAACCTCCGCGCTAAAGTAACTTTCTAGTTTTCCTTGATCCCATTTATTCTCTACAGTTATGAGCCTTTGAACTCTTTTTGGAGCTATGTCCTGCGAGTCTTGTGGTTGCGGTATTATTTTCGGATTTGGAATTCATCTGTCTTCCCATATTTTAACTGAGTTTACATTTTTAACTTGCCAGATGAAGTTTCCTTTAATTAAATCTAGACCTTTTCGGATGCTTTTCCAAATCCAAGATAATTTAGAAACTTTAGAAGCTTCCCGAGGATTAGAATTTGAGAAATGTTTTGCTTTGAGAATTTTTTCCCATAGTTGGTCTTTTTCTTAAATTAAAATATGTTGGCTAGTTTAGTGAGAAGTGCTATATTAAATTGATGAGGGTTTTTAATACCTAAACCACCTTGAGCAATAGGCTTGCATATGTACTTCCAAGCTCTGATAAACCCTCCTTGTCTTTTCTGCCATTCTTTATTCCACCAGAAATTTCTTTGGATACGATCTAAATTGATTCAAGGTTTCTTTCGGTAAGGCAAGTACCTGCATTTGGTACGTTGGGAAACATTGAAGGATAGATTTTATCAGAACCGTCCTCCCCGCTTGAGATAGGAGTTTGGATTTCCAGCCTTGTAAAGTGGAATAATATTTTTGTAGAAGCGTCTCGAAGTTCGCTTTCCTGTTTTTATCAAAAAATAGAGGAGTTCCGAGATATCTATCATTTTTGGTCATCAGGAGAACTTTAAGAATTCTGGCTATAATTTTTCCATGTTTAGGATGAATTTTGGGGCTGAAGTAGACACTGGATTTTTCTAGGTTTACCATTTGTCCCGTTATATCCCCGAATAACGATAGAATGTCTAGAAGATTTTTTGCTTCCCTCAGATCAGCTTTTGCGAAAAGGAAACAGTCGTCTGCGAAAAAGAGATGGGAAATATTTGGAGCATTTTTATTGATTCGGAGGCCGGAAATTTTCTTCTCCACTATCGCATATTCTAGAAGCTTAGATAGGATTTCCATGCAGATCTGAAAAAGATATGGAAAAAGGGGGTCCCATTGTCTTAAACCTCTCGAGGTTTTGAATTTTGACCCGAGAGATCCGTTGAGGAGGATTGAGTAAGAAGTAGTGGAAATGCATTGTAATATGAGATCTATCCATTTTTCATCAAATCCAAAGCTAAGAAGGGCCCTTTCAATAAAATTCCACTCCACTCTATCAAAAGCTTTAGAGAGATCTAATTTAAGGGCCAAATACCCTTTTGTCGCTTTCGAAGTTTTCATAGAATGGATGAGCTCATGTGCGATTATAATACTATCGGTGATTTGTCTTCCCGGAAGGAAAGCAGATTGGTTGGGAGAAATAATTTGATTAAGAATAGGCTTTAATCTATTCGCGAGAATTTTCGAGATTAGTTTGTAGATGGTGTTACTTAGACTTATTGGTCTAAAATCACCCGGAGTTTGAGGAGTTGAAATCTGTGGGATAAGGGTAATATAGGAGTGGTTTATATCAGTATCAAGAATAACAGTTTTAAAGAACTCTTGTACTGTATTAACAATATCTGAACCGAAAATTTCCCAATTAGCCTTGAAAAACCCCGGTTGAAATCCATCGGGTCCTGGAGCTCCCCACTTGGTGTCCGGGAATTTTTTGGTCCCTAACATTATAGATGTATTTTATGGCAGAAAGCCTTGTTTTCACCTTATTTTTGTCATATAAGTATATAACAATGACCCACAAAAAAGGGTGTTATCCGGACCTCCACATAGGATGACCTTGACTCCTAACATTAATGATGCTCTGATCTTCCCTTACGAATCATGTAACTCTTAGCACTAGTTCCAAATTATCGTTTCAGTTCCAGAACAAAGTGATTCGTCGCTCAAACAAAATGGTTAGGTTTGTGCACATCTTGTGAATCAACTGGCACACTCAAGACCTAAGTATTCAAAATCATTTAATGCAAAATCATAAGGTTGTTATAAGAGTTACTAAATTTCTAGAAAGACACTAATCGGGTAAAACTAGCGGTGTTGATTGTTTTATTTTATACGAATTTAGTGTCCTTAATGAAATTTGGTAACCTCAGTTTTATTTTATATGAATTTAATAGTTTCAATGAAATCTGGTATTTTTTTATCGCAGTCATGCAAAATCAGTCATAAACCATAGCGTGATTATCAATTGGTAGATTATAAAATATCCTCATATTTGGTGTAGCTATGTCATGGTCAGAAAATAATAATATATGAATACAACAAATTAATAATCTGAATGCTTATAAAAAAAATGATAATCAGACAGCGGTACACTAGAAAAAGAAATTTTTGATTGGTTTCGGAAGTTCCTCGGAGAGGTAAATTTGGTATGGATTGAGTTTCCCAAAATTATGCTAGTAAGTGTCTTTCTTTTATTTTCTGTGATGTTAATATATAGTATGGCTGCTAATAGTACCAGTTTGGTCGGGGATGTACCATTTCAGGATATCTTGTGTGACGTATATGATTACATCAGATTTGGTGTACACCTGATTAAATTGCTACCCCGTAGCAATCTTGATTTATACTCCCAGTGTCCTAGTCTCCATGGTTCTTACAGTTAGAGTGAACTCCATAAGGCATAAACCCTTTCCTTTATTTCTTGAAACTTGCGAGGCCACAAATTTTCAAGGCTACTAATGGGGGTGCCAGGTTAAGTGGGGATATACCAAGCCAAGGCAAAACTTGTTTTGTCATATATGAAAATTTGTTTTGTATTATCTTGATTTTGGTATACCCCGCTTAATCTGATACCCCTATTAGCAATCTTGCAAAATTTGAACGTATTTTTGTTTTGTTTGACCAGGAAACTGGTTTGTCTGATTTTTTTATTTTTTAATATATGTCCCGTCGGATGTTAACATAGACAAGAACCTAACCAAAAGACATGATTAATTAATTGTTAGTCTCTCTTTAATTATTGAATCTAGAGATTATTTTAGACAAGGATTTGATTCTCCATAGATACATGCGATCATTCTGATGTGGCTCCACTATTTGATATCACACACTCTTTTCCAGCACTACAGTGTTCCACCCACTACCAAAAAGAATTGACACAATATAAACATTTTTTTTTTGGTCTGTACCATAATGAACTCCATTAAAAACAAAAAATTGAATGAATTGTGAATCGCTCTTCAACCATTTGATTTATTTTCTTAACAACTGCAGAGAAGGATAACAGCGAAAAGACCATGACAAGCAGCAGTAGCACAGTACAATCACAGCAGAGATGGTCTCTCAAGGGAATGACTGCTCTTGTCACTGGAGGTACCAGAGGGATTGGACATGCCATAGTAGAGGAGTTAGCTGAACTAGGAGCAACAGTTCACACTACGGCTAGGAACGAAGACGGTATCAAAAACTGCTTGAAAGATTGGCAGGAAAAAGGTTATAAAGTTACCGCTTCAGTCTGTGATGTTTCAGTTCCGGCTGAAAGAAAGAAACTAATAGAAACTGTATCCGGTGTATTTGATGCCGAACTCAACATCCTTGTAAGTAATTTACTGTCACTTCCTCATCATTTTTATCACGATATCATATAGCTCTTGATTGCCGGTTTGTGCTACTGTTCAGGTGAACAATGTCGGGACAGGTGTGTTCAAGGAAAGCGTGGATTACACCGACGAGGATCATGCTAGAACCTTCGCAACTACCTTTGATTCTGGTTATGGTCTATCCATACTTGCACACCCTTTGTTAAAAGCATCTGGTTCGGGGAGCATAGTTTTCATTTCCTCTGTTGCTGGAGTCGTCGCAATACCGTTGCTTTCAAATTATTCAGCTTTTAAAGGTAAATTTTGTGATAAAATCTGTAAGTGCACTAGATAAGTTTTGATCAAAAATCTAATTTCAAGATATAATTACTATTTCTAATAGGAGCAATCAATCAAGTAACCAAGAGTTTTGCCTGCGAATGGGCCAAAGACAAGATTCGAGTCAACTGTGTTGCACCATGGGTTATCAGAACCCCTAAGCTCCAAACGGTAAAACTTGTATAAACATCGAGGTAGTTGACTGCAAGGCGCCTGATGGCCTTGACTGATATGTAACTAGTTTGCTCATGACGAAATCTCTCTAAAACAAATTCCATTGCAGATGCTAGAAGACAAGGAGCACGTAGAAAGCTTAATCTCACGAACCCCAATCCGTCGCCTAGGTGAACCAGAGGATGTCTCATCTCTGGTTGCTTTCCTATGCCTCCCAGCTGCTTCTTACATAACTGGCCAAGTTATTTGCGTAGATGGTGGATTTTCAGTCAATGGTTTCCATCCACTACATGACTAGTACAGTGAATTTCAGTAATTGGTTATTGCAGTGTTGTGTTATTATTTGAATTATGAATCAAGTGTCAAATAAAACAAATAACGTATATTTATCGTTTCTCTTTATTCGTTACTTCATTCACATCGTAATGTATATAAGTTTGAGTACATTTTCATGGAGATCATTTTACATGAATCCGGGCGAAAAAAGAGAAATGTAAAGTGTTTGTTTCTGGTTCCAGAGGATTAATGTTAAATTCAACCGAAGCAAGCATGTAATTGATATTATTTCAAATGAACACACAAGATAAATTGTTCGCTGCACCAGATGCTGAAATGCAGGAACCAGAGCCATTATTTGAGCAATCACACATACTGCTGCAATGTATCAATTACTGAAATACAGTATCCAGAATTATAAAATTGTCACTGTTATTAGTCATGCAATGGATAGAAACCGTTGACTGAAAATCCGCCATCTACAGAGATAATCTGGCCAGTGATATAAGAAGCAGCTGGGAGGCATAAAAATGCAACCAGAGATGAAACATCACTTGGTTCTCCTATGCGACGGATCGGAGTTCGTGCAATGATGGTGTCTACATACGCCTTGTCTTGCAGCCTCTGCAAGGAGTTAAAGGAGAAAAGCAAGATAAGTTCCATTTATCATAGGCATTATCAGTATTCATCTCCGGCCTTTAAGTTGCATCTGTTGCCTCTAATGTCACTTAGTTGTTGCGATAATAGTTCATACAAAATGACAAGTAGAAAACTGCAACAAGTTAAGGCAGAAAGATCAAGTTATACCGGTTCGAGAGGTGGAGTTCTGATAACCCATGGTGCGACGGAATTGACACGAATCTTGTCTTTGGCCCATTCACAAGCAAAGTTCTTGGTAATTTGATTTATTGCTCCTGGATATTTTATTGATACAAATTTGAATTAGTCCTTCTGAAACTCAATTAGTGTTTCAGTAATCTAAACTTGTCAATATCGAAAATGATTACCTTTACAAGCTGAATAATTGGACACCAGAGGTATAGCAACGACTGCAGCAACAGAAGAAATGAAAACAATGTTTCCTGAACCTGATGCTTTCAGGAGAGGGTGGGCAAGTGTTGAGAAATGATAAGCAGCTTCAAAGGTTGTAGTCATGACTTTTATGTGATCCTCAGGAGTGTAGTCCAAGGTATCTTTAAATATGTATGCAGCAGCACTGTTTACCTGCAACGCACAAGTATCATATTTATCAAAGGATATGAAATAGCATATTTCAATCAAAGCAACAATAGGATGTGGAATAGCACACATAAGTATAATGAACCAACTTACAAAGATGTTGAGCTTTCCAGAAAAAACAGTAGAAACTGTTTTCATCAATTCCTCGCGTCCAGCTTGAACCGAAACATCACAGACTGAACCAGTGATTTGATAACCTTTTGCCTCCCAGTCTTTCAAGCACTTACTGATATCGTCTTTGGTCCGGGCACAAATATGAACCGCTGCACCTAGCCAGGCCAATTCCTCTACAATAGCATGCCTGCTCATTTAACAAAGAGTGAACAGTAGAAAAAATTTCAGGTATAAGCAAAATCCCATGACTAGTAGTAGTATAAATTACCCAATTCCTTTTGTTCCACCGGTGACTAGAGCAGTCATTCCTTTGAGAGACCATCTTAGACTCAGATTACTACTCTCTGCCATGGTTGCTTGATTTCCTCTCTGGAAGTAGTACTATTATTAATTAGCACTAATCTCCTTGATGATACAATGGGATCATTAACCAGCTAGGATTTATAGATAGAACAGAAATGTCAACATCTACGTGTACGTAATTTTTAACTATTATTAAAGTCCTGCTTAATGATTCTGATTGATCTTGTGATTGGGTAACCCCCTTCAGGTAAGGGGTTGTGGTTCATCGTAATGTCACATCTGCCAAAATTGGATAAACTGCATGCACCGACTTTTGTTGAGTTGATAGTGTTGCAAGGAGTTGTGGGAAAATGGAATTTGTGGTATATGTCAATGAATATGGGGCTCTACGGCTCTAGTTGGCCGCCTGAGTAGCCGACCAATCCCCTTGTAAAGTTGCAATGACGGATGATGGGATTTCACTGACAGCATGGCTTATAAAGAACTCAACCGGGAAGAAATTGGCTCTTAAAATACAACTATTAAATTTGATTGCTTGTGCTTGTTTCTTTCTTACGCCATTTTAATATGTTGTTCTGTCACATCAACGAAACAGACAAGGATTTAATCAAATAGCATACTTAATTGTTATTCTCTCCAACATATAGGAATATCCAATTTCTTACTGCTACTAGTCATGTAATGGATGGAAACCGTTGACTGAAAATCCGCCATCCACACAAATAACTTGGCCAGTGATGTAAGAAGCAGCTGGGAGGCATAGGAAAGCAACCAGAGATGAGACATCCTCTGGTTCTCCTAGGCGACGGATTGGGGTTCGTGAGATGACGCTATCTAGCTGCTCCTTGTCTTGCATTAGCTGTAATGAACAAAGGTTTAGTGAATCAGCGAGGCACTAAAGGAAAAATTCGACAAATTTAGGCGCCACAAACAAGTTATACCTGTTCGATAGGTGGAGTTTTGATAAGCCATGGTGCCACGGAATTGACACGAATCTTGTCTTTGGCCCATTCACAGGCGAAATTCTTGGTAATTTGATTTATTGCTCCTGCAAAATTTTATTCATAGAGAGATTTAGAATGAAAATGACACGGATTTGAAACTGCTTCAGTCTTCTATTTTTGTCAGAATGAAAATGATCCATTACCTTTACAAGCTGAATAACTGCATACCATTGGTAAAGCAACGACACCAGCAACAGAGGAAATGAAAACAATGTTTCCTGAACCGGATGCTTTCAAGAGAGGTTGTGCAAGTGTTGAGAAATGGTAAGCAGAATCCAAGGTTGTTGTCATGACTTTTGTGTGATCCTCAGCAGTGAATTCCAAGGTATTTTTAAATATGTATAAACCAGCATTGTTTACCTATAATCGTACAAAGAGCTTCGGTTGTCATACCCGATATCATCTCTATAATTTCAAATATTCATATGACTAGCTACGGCTGGTTGAGTCAACTTACAAGGATGTTGAGCTTTCCACCGAAAACAGTAGAAACTGTTTTCATCAGTTCCTCGCGTTCTGCCGGAACAGAAACATCACATACTGAACCAGTAACTTGATAACCTTTTGCCTCCCAGTCTTTCAAGCACTTATCAATGTCGTCTTTGGTACGGGCGCAAATATGAATCGTTGCACCTAGCCCGGCTAATTCCTCAACAATAGCATACCTGCTCATTACGAAGAGATTTTTAAGTGCAGAAAACCAACGTTAGAAAATTTCAAATCTAAGCAGACAAAAAAGAACCATGAGTACCCAATTCCTTTGGTTGCACCAGTGACTAGAGCAGTCATTCCTTTGAGAGACCATCTTAGACTCAGATTACTGTCGGCCATGGTTGCTTGATTTCCTCTCTGGAAGTAGCTTTACTATCAGTAAAGTACACAGTTTAGCTATTGTTATGTGGAGAGTAGATAAACAAGGGCGTGGCCATCTACAGACCTCACAACTAGAGCCGTACATACTTCGTTCCTAACCTTTTGTTTGGCCAGCAGTGTTGGTTGGGGAGTCTTGGGACCAAATGGTGGAAATATGAAAATAGGGAATTTTGATAAAGTGCCCCGGTTTTTCTAAACCTATAAATTAATGTCCCGTTTTGTTCAAACTTTCTAAAATGTCCTTACCGTTTATTTTCACCCTTTGGGCCCGCATAATGGAGTCAATGGTCGTTTAACTAGTCAAAAACTGGGTCAAATTACCATAAACCCAGCACTTATCCTTAAAAGGGAAAAATATCTTCACCGACACTCTCTTTCTTCTTCTCTTTTCTTCTGTCTCAGAGAAAAAAATTTGGCGGTTCAATTGAATCGATAGGTTAGTTAAATCGATAAATGTTTCTGGTATGATTGATCATTCCATTGAAGATTAAATTGAATGGTTTCATCGATGACGACGACTGGAAAGGAAAAGGTGATGTTCAGGTAAGAGATTTTGAAACCCTAAGTTCTGATTTTGTTAGATCTGTACTTGCATGATTTAATCAAATGATTTGGAAGCTTTTTCGATCAATAGAAAGTGAAACCCATGACTTTATGTTTTGAAACCCTCACTTTTTCATCATTTTTTATCTGTTTATTTTGTTTTGTCTGTGATAAACAAAGGGAATCTTCCTTTTGTATTTGTCTGTCACTTAAACTTGAAAACAAATGATGATGTGAAGAATCTGCAGTTGAATCTGATGAAACACTTTTATTTAAACTTGAAAATTAATTGTTTAATTTTGTTAGAATTTCTATCTGTATTTGTATGTGTATTGGGTCTGTATTTATATGTGTATTGAGTCTGTATTTGGTTTGTATTTGTATGAATCCCTTATAATACCGTTTTGTATTTCTGTATATTTCAGTAGCAACATTGATAAGGGAAAAAGCAAGTTTAGAGACATAAGTTGTTATTGTACTGACAATAAGATTGAGTTTGCTTTCAAAAAGTTACAGAGAGATAAGACGAATCTGAGGATGCTTCAGCAAATGATTCACACGAAGTTGTGTTTGGAAGATATAGATGAAGTTATTTTAATGTGGATATCAGAACATGAACATCCATGGACGTTAAAGAATGATCAATCTTTTTTTTTTTTGGTTTTGGGACAATATTGTGGTAAATGGCAATGGTTTCATTAAGTTGGTTGTCAAGATTAAAAATCCAGAATGAGATGTAACACCTAAGAAATCAGTATCAAAGTCACCTCAAGTGAGAAGAAGCCCAAGACTTGGAGGTGAGATGAACCAAAGTGATGGTGGTGCCGCTGCTAGGAAGTTGTTTGGGCAGGGCAGTTCACAACCTACTCAAGCAAGTGTTGTTGGTGATAATTTGAGAGAAGGATCAAGTAGTACACCAATTCAAATAGATGAGGAACCAATTTTAGTTGATGATGAAATTTTTGATGATGAATATTGGTTAAAGAAAATGAAAGAAAATAAACTAGATGAGATTATAATTCAACTTGAGAACAAAGAACTGGATGAGTTCCATCCTGTAGAAGATCTTGAAGCTGCAGCTGCTTATAATAGTGATGAAGACAATGAAGATTCAAGTGATGCTGAAAGTGAAAATGCAGTTGAAGGTGCTTATTGAAAAAGTGGGGGTACAACAACCACACCCAATATTTCGCTTAGCAATATGTATGGACAAACTCCAATATACTTTCTAGAGAATCAACTAGACAGTCCGACTCAATCTAGATAAAAAGTATATCAAAGATTTTATATCTCAATCTCTCGATTTGATATATACTCAAGCAAATATAAATCTGCGAGTATTTATCAAATACTAGAGAGATAACTTGGATGGTACCAAAGACCAATATTCAAATGTCAAACAATTTAAAGCAACAACCTAAAGGTCGGATATTCTAATTGATTGAACAACGCACAACTGGTGATATTTCAATTATATAACAAAATATAATGCGGAAAAGAAATAACACAGACACCAGAATTTTGTTAATAAGGAAACCGCAAATGCAGAAAAACCCCGGGACCTAGTCCAGATTGAACACACACTGTATTAAGCCGCTACAGACACTAGCCTACTCCAAATTAACTTCGGTCTGGACTGTAGTTGAACCCCAGTCAATATCACACTGATCCAAGGTACAGTTATGCTCCTACGTCTTTGATCCTAGCAGGATACTACGTACTTGATTCCCTTAGCTGATCTCACCCACAACTAAGAGTTGCTACGACCCAAAGTCAAAGACTTTAATAAACAAATCTGTATCACACAGAAAAGTCTACGGTTTTAGATAAATCCGTCTCCCACAAATATACCTACGAGTTTTGTTCCGTCTTTTGATAAATCAAGGTGAACATGAACCAATTGATAAACCAGACTTATATTCCCGAAGAACAACCTAGTATTATCAATCGCCTCACAATAATCTTAATCCACGCAGCGAAAAAAGATATTATGGAATCACAAACGATGAGACGAAGTGTTTGTGATTTCTTTTATATCTTGCCTATCAGAGATATCAATCTCAAGCCAATTATTAAAATTGTACTCGTACGATAGAAATAGCGAGATCAGATTACACAACTATGAGAAAGTAGTATCGGTCTTGCTTCACAATCCCAATGAAGTCTTTAAGTCGTTAACCTGGTTTGGAAGAAGAAACCAAAGGTTAAAGGAGAATCGACTCTAGCTTAGCAAAACTAGTATCACACAGAATGTGTGGGGATTAGGTTTCCCAGTTGCTAGAGTTCTCCCTTATATAGTGTTTCAAATCAGGGTTTGCAATCACTGTTAGCTTGGTAACAAACCATTCAATATTCACCGTTAGATGAAAACCTGATTTAGATTCAAGCTAATATCTTTCAACCGTTAGATCGAAAACTAGCTTGTTACACACAAATGAAATTCACGTTTCTAGGCTTGTGTAACCGTACCCAAACTTGTTATAGATGGGGAAAAACGATTTGTTGGTTTTTAAGGAATTGAGGAGACGACCGTACGGAGGAGACTCCTCGGACCGAGCGAAATATTAAACCTCACACAGATGCACCGCTGCAAAGGGGGTGCTTTAGATTCGAGAGATCAATCTGTAGTACTCCGGCTTAAATCAAGACAATGACCGTTCCAAAGTAAATTCGGTTACAAGAGAGGATGGGTTGATCTGTAGGAGGGAAACTGAGAAATGTGTGGAATCAATGGTAATCAA
Source organism: Papaver somniferum (assembly GCF_003573695.1). NCBI lineage: Eukaryota > Viridiplantae > Streptophyta > Magnoliopsida > Ranunculales > Papaveraceae > Papaver > Papaver somniferum. The sequence goes on from NC_039358.1 coordinate 40,022,322, forward strand.
AGATTGTGGGTGTGTGAATTCTGAATGCAATAAGCTCTGAGTGATTGAAATTGCTCAATTGAGAGTAGTTGCTCAATTGATGAGTTGATGATCTCGTGTTGTCAGTTTGACGTGAGATTGATGATACTGATGATGATTCAATCATGATTCAGAGACTTATTTATATTGCTAGAATTGTAGACACCATGATTCCATGAAGTGTGACAGTTGATGGAATCAAGGAGTGGGTAAGTGGAGATCGTGTTTGAAACCAGTTTCTCAACGTGTGGATACTTGGTCGATTTTCCACCCACTACCTCGTGAATTCCTTCAACTGATTGCACGACTTGCTCATATTCCATTGTTTATTTGAACACACGTGCCGTAGACCGCAAGACCAAAAACCCTAAGTGATATCCCCCCAAGTGACACGATTGACGTCTCGTGGTTTGTTAGTCAATTGATGACTTCGTGGTTTGATGGGACGATGAGTCCATGTAGTCGTTGAGTTGAACATGATGTTATGAAACTCATGAATTTAACATGTCATGAGGCAGAGGAATAGTTCTTACGATGAAGTGAGCAAGTATTGCTCATTCGATGGATCGTTGAATATTGATTGTTGAACCAATATTGAGCAAATATTCCTCATCTGAGCAAGTGCTGCTCATGCGATGAATTGTTGAATATTTGATCGTCTGAGCATGTGTTGCTCATATGATGGATTATTGGAAGCGTATCAAAAATATTAATTAGAATTCTGGTCGTTGAACCGAGCATAGTTAATGAAATTAATGACCATGAGGCCGTCGTAAAATTATTAAGGTTGGAATCTGGAATGATGATCCTTGGATTCAGAAACCCTAATTTGATCAATTGATGATCAATTCATGGTTGTCAGAATTTCAACCATGGGACGAAGGAGGGAGTGACTACATGGGACCATGGATCAACCATGTAGTGTCCATATGCTCACGTGAGCAAATACAAAGAACTCCTGAAGAGTTGACGATTTGTTGGTGGAAGAATGATTAACTGTTGGTTTAATCATTTATTCAAAAAATGCTCGTCTGGGCCTTAGGTGAGAAAACCTAATTAATTATGACGAGGCGAGGGACCGACCATGGAGTCATGAAACCGGCCCTGGGTTATCCCGTGATCGCCTGACGATCACTTCATGAAAATCCAAAGTGTTTGGGAGAGTTTTGGACCTAATACGAGCAATTGTGCAAATTAGGTCAAAACTGTGAAAATTGATGGGACCGGCTTCCGTGAGCCAAAGAGCCAATCTTAGTCGGTAAAGATAGCGTGCTCGTGTCCCCAAGGCGTCCGCGTCTCAGTCCTGAGAATTTTGATATTTTCTGGCGTGCAATTGAGCATCATTCGAGAAAATATGCCAAAATTAGGGTTTCGACGAAACTGAGGAAAAACACCATGAGATGATGAAAAATAATTATAAAATAAGGAATGAGGAGGCGTGGGACCGCCGTGGTCAAGGCACGGACGAACGGTCGTGACCACGGTCTCGTGGTGCCTTTTCCTTAATTTTATAATATTTTGATGATTTTATGAAAAATTCATGAATTTAGAGAAATTTGATGAATTTTGGGAGTTTCCATGAATTGAAGGAGTTTTCATGAGTTCAAGGAAGCAAAAGATATTAAATTAATAAAACAAGGGCGTCTGGGACCGTGGAAGGCATGACTGGCCGGCCAGGTCCCGATCCCACAAGTTTTCCTAATTTTATAATGATTTTATGAAAAATTCATGAATTTTGAGAAATTTGATGAATTTAGGGAGTTTCCATGAACTGAAGGAGTTTTCATGAGTTCAGGGAAGCAAAAAATATTAAATAATAAAAAGAAGGGCATGTGGGACCGTGGAGGCATGGCCAGCCGGCTTGGGCCCGGTCCCACGAGTTTTCATAATTTTTTAATATTTTTTAGGTATTTTTGATGATTTGAGAGAATTTTTCCTAATTTGAGAGAAATACCATGAAATCAAGGAATTTGATGAATTCAAGGAAAACTAATAATAAAATAATAAAAAAAGGGCATGTGGGACCGGCTAGGGCATGGCTGGCCGGACAAGGCCCGGTCCCACAAGTTTTCATAATTTATATTATTTTATTATTATTTGTGCAAAAATACCATGAAATCAAGGAGTTTTTTCATGAAATTAGAGAAATAATAATAATAATAATAAAATAATAAAGAACCATGGGTGTGGGGCCGATTGGGACCAAGGCATGGCCGGTTGGCCAATGGTCACGCCCCACACTCCTTTCCTTAATTTTGTATTATTTTTTATGGATTTATGGAAGTACCATGAAACCGAGGAGTTTCCTCGAGACGAAGGAGATTTGATAAAATGAGAGGATTTTCATCAAATCATGGAAAATAATAAAAATGCATTAAAAATATAAAACTGGCGTGGGATTGACCACGACACGGTCGGTCGGTCGTGTGTCCGTGCTCCCAGCACCCTGGTCAATATTTTTAATTATTTATTATTTTCTTCTCTATTTTGCATAGGTTCATCGTTTCGTTGTATTTTTGAAATACTCGTTCGTGCGGTGACTGTTAGTGTATCATCGTTGAATACACCTTCACCATTTGAATCGGGCCTTACTTAGAGGTAGCTCAGACGCCCAGTTGTTGATTATTTATTACTAATTGTGGAATTCAATGGAGAATATTTCACAAAACTGAGTAATAATATGTTTATTATTAATTCATAGGATCAGCTGAGGATTCAACTGCGGATTCAGAATAATAAAGTGAGCATTACCATTCCATGGGATCGTAGATTCGACCATAGAATCGGAGTAATTAAGGTTTATCTATTACCATTTATGAGACCAGTTGTGGATTCGATCATGAAATCGAAGTAATGAGATAATATGGTTATTGTTATTCTATGAGATAAAGTTGTGGATTCATTCATAGAATCAGAAAAATTGTTATTGTCATTCCATGGGACCAGTCGTGGATTCGACCATGGAATATGAGCGATTGTAATTAGGAATAATTAACTTTGTGGCTCTATACTAGCAGAGCAAGCTGTCTAGGAGCATTAATCATCCCGATATGAGCTTGTCGGTAAGTCATATCCTTTATATAGTCAGGGTAAACTCGTTGTTTATTCCTGAAGATGTTGTCGCTCTATACTAGCAGAGCAAGCTGTCTAGGAGTCGTCCATCACGTGATGCTGTATAGAAATAATCACTGAAAGTATTCAGTATTCATGAGATATGCCGTTGTCCATTCGTGAGACTACATATCTACATGTACTCTGAGAGAAAGTACTCTCTGTTGAGAATTCGATGAGAGACTCGTGTCTCGATACTCACGTCCGATTGCTGGATCAAAGTTTCGTATAATTATGATTTTACGAATTTAGCCTTTGTCGAAAATCCACCATCCACATTAAGTCCCTTGCTTACTGAGGAAAGCTGTGTTCCTCAGGTGACATTAAATGGTGATTTTCCGGCCATAAATAATAATACTAGTAATTGAACTTAGTCGTAAGTTGAGGCGTTACCATATTTATAGATCATGAGCAAACCACGACTCTATGAAGGCTTCAATGTCATGATTGGAGCATCGTTTGATGAGAATAAATTGGTGTTGGACCGCTGGTTTGGATGACGAGTCTGTGGTCGGTTAGGATTCGCGGGTCGGGCCCAATAAGGAAATCCTTAGAAAATTAGGTTTTGGAAATAAAATTGATATAAAAGGGATTAATCCTCTTCTTTTTTTTTATTTTCCTCACACGACCATCTCTCCACCACCTCAGCGCCTTCACGCCAGCAGCAGGAGAAGACCGCCGGGCGCCGCCGCCGCCAGTCGCCGTCCGTTCACCGCCGGCCAAATTCCGGCCGACCAGGTACGTGTATTTTTTTTGTGCTGATGTTTATGATCCTCATGAGTTGTTCATGCTTTAATCATGATGAAGTTATATACATGTGTGCATATTAGTGTGAGTTTTATGAAAACCCTCGTTTTTGAAAACGTACGTTCGTTCGATAGTTAGTTTTGTAAACTAGCTATAATTCCTGATTTAAGAGAGAATTTTTTTTAGTATATGAACCTAGGTTCAGTGATAAAACTTAGTTTATGAGCTTTCATATGTACCAAGGTTTTATCATAAAAGAAGTGAATTTTCATGAAATCGGAATAATCCTTCGTTTTAAAGACAAATAACGATGACACGAAGGAAAATATGTATGATGAACATGTGTCCAGTGATAAAATTTTGCTTATGAGCTTTCATGTAAATACAAAACTTTATCATATATATGAGATGTGAACTTTCACAATATTTTTTTTTGAAATAAACCTTCGTTTTAAAGACAAATAACGACGATACGAAGGAATTTTTATATATATATATATATATATATGTATATGCAGCCGTGATATATATTGTGCAAAATATGATGATATATTTTATTTTCATGAGTTTATTTTCATTAAATAAAATCCTTGAGAGTTTATGTATGCAAGTTGCATTAATTGCTGTTTTTTTATTTGAAAAATCAAAGCGTGTGTTTTGAGGAACCTTTGAAGATAGACAATACATTTATGATGAAATATTTTATTGTTGTAAAATTCATAGGCCAGTTGTGTGAATGTTCACATTTATGAAAATTGTGTCCGTGATTTCATGAAAAATCAGTTTCGGAAATTAAATAAAGTTTCGTTCGTTTTTGCAGTTTTCGAAGAGACGAACGATTTTGAGGTATTAACTCTAGCATTACTATCACTATTGTTAGTGGAAGTATAAAAGGTAAGAGTTAAGAGTTACCTTTTTTTCTTGTATTTCCTTGATTTATATCTGGACGGCATACTGAAGTAGAATGTAGTGTGAACATTTTCAACTACTTAGAAAAGATGTCCAATTCCCAAGATGACGGCGCCTCGAGGGAAGAGATGTGCGTTGATGATGATATCTCCATAGATGAGACATGCATGGATGAAACTTCCGTTGGGGTATACGAAGACGAAATCCCTGGGATTAAGAATGTCCCAAACATAGATGATGCATTCTTTGAAAAAGATATTCCAGGAGCTGAGCAACATCTGAAATCTCTGGTGTATTGTCTTTTGATAAATCCCAGAACTGTTACTCAGAAGAAATTGGTGACTCCTAAGACAGTGATTTGATTTTGTCTTGAACGAGGGGTCTTCGCCTCATCAATCATAGAGTTCAAGCTTTCTCGACGACCTTTGGAGAAATTTGCCGGCTGGGCGAGGCATATGTTGGGTTTTCCCCATGTGAGGACTATGCTCGACCAGGCGCAGGTGAAGAGAGCTATTCAAGCTTCTAGAGAGTTGTTCATTTATCATGACGCAAGTGGTATTGTAGCTCTGTTTGCTCGCTGGTGCATTCCCACTCACACTTTCATATGTAGATGGGGAGAGTTTACCATTACCTTGGAAGACGTGGCGGCTCTGATGCACCTCCCGGTCACGGGCAATCTTCCTTGGGATCTTTCAGATGAGGAGACCGCCGTATTTCATGTCTTAACAGCTGCAATGGAGAAAGCGAATAAAGCTGGTATTAAAGGATGCTATGCTTCCTGGTTGACACATTGGTGGCCTAAAGACGAGGTTTCTGATAAACCCATCGACAGTATGTTACCCATTGCTGCTTTCTTATGTTTATGGTTGTCCATAGACGTTTTTGAAGATAGTGGAAACTTGTTGAAGCCTTTTCTGATTCCCTTTGCTATTAAGATGGCTCAAGGTGAGCAACTTCCAATAGGTAGTTTATTCTTAGGCTCCTTGTATTACAACCTGGACTCCTTGATTATAGACTCCAGTGTGTCGAACGACTCTATGAAGATTGAGTGTTATGCCAACACGATGTTTCTTCAAGCTTTGATGTGGGAGCATTTTAAGAATTATGCACCTACTCCACGTAATGTTCTGCAAGGACTGAATACTGATGCGCGCCATACTTTCCTTGAGAAAGATAATGCTAGGATCATGCATTGGTCCACAAAGCAGCCTCATTCTAAAATACGCTTTATTGATGTGTTAGATGAAGAATCCGAGTTCAATTTTCGCCCGTGGGTGTCAGTCCCTGATTATGTTTCTCAGCCGATGACTTTCAATACTGGAGAAAGCACGAGTTTGACGTCTGGTGTGCATCTGAGTGATGGAGAAAGATCTTTCATGTTGAGTTGCACCCCTGGTCATTTGCTATCATCCACGTTTGGAGAGATTTCAATGGAGGAGTATAACATTGATAGAGCAGCTCGACAAATGGGTATGGATCAGTGTGTTCCAACCATACGGAGAAGGAAGCCATCAGTTGAGCAACTCAAGACTCATTTGGATCATACCCACGTGGATGGGAGTAGCTACTGGTTTCCTGGTTCTGATAGATTCGCCTATATAACCCCAGATTATGTAGAGTTCTGGGATCAACAACTTGGGCGTTAGCGTGGCTTTGTAAGATTTCCCAGATCTCCATTCAAGGATCTTCCTTCGGCTGAGATGATTTCCAGTCGACCAAGATTGAAGTATCTTTCTGGTGATAAACGAAAGTCGTCTCCAGGATGCTCTCAGGTATTTTCTTTTATATAATCTTCCCGAAATTATAAGAACTGTATTATGATTATATTACTGGATTTCACCACAGGACGGTCGTAATACACGACCTCGAATCGGTGTATATTTCTCAGAGACTTAGGCGGTTATTCATGGCGGAGAAGGCAGGCATAAAGGTTATAAGATGTTACCCAATACCGTAAAGTCCCCAGTTGGTGCTTTGGTGAGTTCCCAATATTTCTCACCGTGACTTTCATTGTTATTAACATTAGAATCATGAAGCCAATGTTGTTAATTTTGTTGCAGAATTTTACTCCATCGAGTCTTGAAGGTCTTCAATTCTCTGCTACTGAACAAGCAATTGCTGATGTAGTTGCAGGAAATCCTACACTACACCCCTCATATGATTTCATTATTGATCAACTCAATTTTAGGTTTATATTCTTAATTTTATTGATTAACTTTTGAATGTTCTTACAAGAAAGATAAAGAAGTCAAGAACGATCTCTGCTCTGAAATTTCTCTCTCCTATTTACTTGTTTCTTACTCAAAAAAGATCTCTCCCTCCTTCACAACTCAAATTACTATTTATAAGGATATACATAGTGGATGACAGCTAATCTGTCCTTTATTTTCGGATATGGTTTGCGACATTCTCGCAACCTTACAAATATTAATTTCGCAATCTCTCTAATTTTCGCAGGATTATCACATCTTTCTCAACATCCTTACTGACGTCGTTTCTGAAATTGTTCTGCGACGCTATTGTGCTGTACCATTGACAACTTCGCTGAGGCATAATTGTTGCGAGATTCTGATCCTACATCTTTCCTATTCTCATATCTTCTCTACCAAGTAGAGAATGATGTGAGAAATGCCGCACTGTTCTCTTCTTTATATTCTGCATTTATCACACGTATTCTTTCTTCCATTTATTTCTCGACACGTCTTTTGTAATCGTTGCCTTTTAACCGCTTATATCTTTCCGTATTAATCGTGTTGATTTTATCGAGGAGAAATTCCCTCTATATATATTCCTTCTCACTCTCTTTTTTCTTCTTTTTATTTTCTCTGCAACTTCATCGTTCTCCTGCAAATTCCATTGTTGCAACTTTTCTTCTTTCTTCTTCAACCTTCTTAAGTTCTTCTTCATCTTCATACTAGATCTTCATAGTTCGTAATTTTCTTCGAGACAATCTCCCTGCTATTATTTTTCATGGATTCATCAAGGTTAGTCTTCTCTTTTCTTCTTTATGAGTTTTGCTGAATTGATATATTTGAAATTGATCTTGTTTATTGCCTTATTTGATGTTGTCTATATGATTCCCATACTCTTGTTATTTCAGCAAAAGCGGCTCCAACACTAAATTTACAGTTTAGAACCCTAACAATCCCAAATCACAGCATAAGGTTGTCGCACATAAAAGAAAGTCTGCGAATGAGAAGGTAGTAAGAAACACTATCTTTTTCTAATAACAATATTGTTGCCTCTGTTTCTTATCTGGATTGTAATTTGCAGGGTGATAAAGATCTTCATAAACCTCACAAGAAATCTCGCCACCTTAAAACTGTTCCAACTTATGTTCCCTTCCACCTACTCATTTCTTCCAAATCTCCTGCACATCTTCGCAAGATAAACCTTTATCTCCAATTCGCGAAAATGCTTCCTCTGATTTCATTTCTTCAGTTGACCTTTCTATAATTGAAATTGCCCTTGTGGATCCTTCTGCGAATGAAACCTATTCTCTTCCCATTGAGAATGTTTCTCAACCTTCTGTCTCTACCAGTTCTCTACCCAAGTCTCTTCCTCTGTCGAAAGAGACCGTGAAAGGGATATATATTGCTTTCAAAGTTTTATCTGAAATTCTGGATGACGGCAAGAAGTCTTCTACTGGTCCCATCAAGTCTAATGTTTGCGAGATTTTGAGCAAGCATTTGGGTTCTGGTAGAGCTGCTTCGCAGACAGCTTTATAAAAAGAATGTAATGCTCTTCGCCTTGAAAATCAGAAGCTTCAGAATGTTTTGCTGGATCGCGACAATCTTCGCAAGAAGAATGATGAATTAAGAGGTATGATTTCCTTATCTATGTCTTTAATTTGCCTTTTCAATGGTTTTATCCTTCCCATGTTTAATTATCCTTTAAATCCCTCTTTCGCATGTTAAGCATTAAATCAGAAATGAATAATGGAGAGATATCAATTTGAATCAGCTGTTGAAGAAGCACGTGTTGATAAATAAATCTTGATGGATCAATATAACCAATTAGATAACCTCTATTCATATTCTCTTGATCAGATAAATAATCTTACCAATGAAAATACCCAATTAGTTCAAAGAAAAGATCTATTAAATAATGAAGTATCTCGTCTTTCTTATTCTTTTACTAAAGCTAATTTAGGGATGAAAACTTTATCATATGAGAATAAAACCTTATCTCATTTAAACAAGATGGCGATATCTTCGCAACAACTTAGTATTCTCCAAAAAGTATGTGATGACCAAGAGCAATCTCTTCGCTCTTTGAGAAATGAACTTAAAGAAGTAATAAAACCATCTATCGCTGAAAGAGATACACTCATTCAAGGTAGAATAGCTTTAAGTGTGAAGGAAAACCATCTTAAAGAACAATATTCCAAATTAGAAGAATCTTATTCTTCTCTTGCGAAGAAGAATGCCTTTCTTATTTCTAAAGAGAAAAATCTTCAGTCTCGACTTAAAGGTTTAGTTGGAGATAAATTTGATGACGCAATGGACCATTGGGAGAATAGTTGTCTATCCTTGATTCAACACCTTATTTCGCAAAAGGAAGGTAGTCATAATAGTTTGTCTGCCTTAATTATCTTTTCTTTGTTATATCTCTCTGAATTCCTTATCTTAATAAAATTTTGTATTCTATTTTTCGCAGAGTCTAAGAAGAATCTTCATTCTTCTATTTCTGATATGGAGGCTAAATATGCTAAAATTCGCAAAGAGAATGCATTGCTCGTCTCTAACCTTACTGGTTCTCGCGACCGAGTAGAAAGAAGACTTGATTATCTTGCTTATTTTAAGGATATTCAAGATAGGAATCATCAAAGAGCACTTCTTCGCCAAGTTCATCTCCGGGCTGAAGTCCTTGTAAATGACATTTTATTGTCCAACTCTCTTCCTCCTACATCAATTGATCCTTTAGAAGTAGATGATGATGAAGTTCCTCGTCCTGCTGATAGTGATTATGATTACGAAAGCGGTGCATATGATAATTTCCTGGAAGATGAAGAAGAGGTTCATTCTAAAGAAGTATCTGCTGGTGTTAATCAGAATGAGAAAAAAATTTCTCCTGAAGAAGTAATTGCTGGCGAAAATCAAGATGCTAGTCATTGCGAAGATCAAAGACGAAATGAAGGAGAAGCTTGCGAGAATGTTGGCGAAGAATTTCTGTCATCTCCTGCTACTGACATTAATATTGAATCTTGAACTTCTAATTTAGCTTTGTTTGCTTGAACTCTCTTATTTTTATCACTTTTGAGAGTTACATTTTTCAATCGACCTTGGAGTCAACTTTTCCTTTTAATATTTTGTTGATAAGAAAGATAATGCTTCTTGTGTATCGATTCCCATACTTGCCTCTCATTATCTTTCTTGCAAAAAATAATCTGTTATGAATGCTTATAATTAATTTGTTTTATCATATGGTCTTATTTTTCCTTCCTAATTTAAGGTCTTATTATGCCATCTCTTGTCATTGCGACAAAATCGCAGGACGTCCTTGCACTTTCATACAAAAACCCATTGATCTTGTCTTAACTTTTTCTTTTGTATTATGGCCTCTTTAGGAATGTTGCGATAATATGACAGGCCTAAATATTCTTGCGAAAATAAAGCCCCATGACATTGTCGTCTTGCGACGAAATCGCAGGACGTCTTCGCACTTTCATGCGAAAACCCATTGATCTCGTCTTATCCTTTTCTTTTGTATTATTGCCTCTTCAGGATTGTTGCAAAAATATGACAAGCCTTAATATCCTTGCAAATAAAAAGCCTCATAACATTTGCGTCTTAAGACACTTATCAGCTCCCTAATGGAGGGTGCCGCCCTTATCTCCCTCTGGTTTACCCTTCAAGGAGGCGTACTCCCATCCAGTATTAACAACAACCAGTTGTTTTCGCAGCCTCTTATCCCTTTTGCCTATAGGGATTATGGTTGTGAGACTGCACCCTAAGTGGGGTTTTCTTCAGGCCGAGTGCAGTATGAGCCAAGACTTGTCAAGAATGGCAAGGACGCTTCAAACGCCCCCGGCACTCTTGATTCAACCGTGTATCTCGGAACCTTGAACATATTTTGCACTCCTTGAGAGAGTCCTTATTACCTTAGTCGCCAAACCTAAGTCATACGCTTAAGTTGAGAATCCAAGGTGCCTCTCCCGGATGGGCTTCATTGACCCCAAATCTCCATGACTCAGGTTACGGTGGCGGAGTAGCCTTTCCCTGAGCCATGTAACAGGTACCCCCTAATATGACCTACTTTAGGTCTTACATTTGCCTCTTGTGAAATTTTATTCGCGAACTAGGGTGTACGCCATAAAGGTTCTCCCCTTTCTTTTATGTCATTGTTCTGTGATTATCTCTGCGACAATTTCGCACATCATGATCTTCTTTTGATATGAGTAATTCTGCAATTATTCTTTTAGAATTCATAACTTCTCAAAGCTTCTTACTGATAATATCTTTTTAAATACAACCTGTTCCATGGTCTGTCTAATCTATGACCAACATCTCTTCCTTCTGGATCCATTAATTTATAAGCTCCTGTTCCAACTATCTCCTTAATGATGTAAGGTCCATCCCATTTTTTCGCTAATTTTCCACCATTTTCTCGCTGATATATTGGTGTTTCTCGCAGAACTAAATCTCCTGGTTGAAATTCGCGTATTTTGACACGTTTATTATATTCTCGAGCTAATCTTCGCTGATAATTCTCCATATGTTGTAAAGCTTTTTCTTTTCTTTCTTCTAATTCATCAAGTTTGTTTAAAATTAAGCCCGCACTAAGATTTTTCTCCCAAGCTTATCTTTTTGTTGTCGGAATAACAACTTCTGTTGGTCACACCGCTTCAACTCCGTATGTTAAACAAAAAGGTGACATTCCAGTAACTTCTCTTCTAGTTGTATTATAAGCCCATACTGCATTATGTACTTGTTCGCACCATGATCTGTGATGTCCTTCCAATTTCTTCTTTAATATATCTGCAATTTTTTTTATATGTTGCTTCTACTTGCCCATTAGCTTGTGGATACAAAGAAGTGGACTTTCCACATTTTATCTTGAATGCATTAAGTAACATTTCTATATTCTGCCCCTCAAACTGTTTCCCATTATCAGATACCAACTGTGCAGGAATTCCAAATCTGCAAATGATATTTTCGAATATGAATGTAAAGATATCTTTGTCGCAAATATGTTGTACCGCCTTCACTTCTGTCCATTTTGTGAAATAATATGTTGCGACTATTAAATATCTTCTTTGTCCAGTTCCTGGTAAAAAATGGCCCCACAATGTCTAAGCCCCATTTTCCAAAAAGCCACACACTGGTTGAAGATGACAATGGTGCTCCTGGTGCATGTATTTTCTTTCCATGCCGCTGACAATCTTTGCAACGTCTTGATATTTGTTTTGCATCTTCATGCATGTATGGCCAATAATAACCTTGCATTTTTGCTTTATGTGCCAAAGATCTTCCTCCACTTTGATTGCCAGCATCTCCACTATGTAACATTTTCAGCACCTTTTCTCCTTCCTCTCGTGTCAAACATCTGAGTGATGGTCCACTAAAGGATTTTCGGTATAGCAACCCATTTTTTAATTCATAATTCGTTGCTCGGCTTTTTAACTTGTGTGTTTCCAATCTATTTCTTGGTGTTTCTCCTTTCGCCAGATATGCATGAAGTTTCATTCTCCAGTCTGCGATATTGTTTATTTGTTCTTCTTTTTCATTATCTATTATCATCACATCCACATCTTCCTCTTCTTTATTTATTGATGGTAACAGAAGTGTTTGTATTTCTATGCATCTCGCAGTTGGATCTGTCATCATGCTTGAGATGAAAGCAAAAGCGTCTGCGAGTCTATTATAATTTCTTGAAATGTGCCTCCATTTTATCTTTGGGATTTTCGCTGATAATTCTTCAACCAGCTTCTTGTATTTCTTCAAGGATGGTTCATTTGTAGTATACTCTCCTTTTATTTGGCGAATAACTAGCTGCGAATCACTAGTGATCCTGGCATTTTCTAGTTTCATTTCTATTGCGAATTTTAAGGCATGTATCACAACTTCATATTCTTTTTCATATTAGTGGATGCAAATTCCAATCTGAATGAAAAAGCCATCTTTATTCCTTCTGGCGAAATTAAAACAATTTCAACTCCATTTCCTTCTCCATTTGATGATCCATCTACCAATATTTCCCATCTATTTGGTTCTGTTAATAAATCTTTTGGATCTCCATGTTCTTCTTCTACATCCATCATTTCTTCTACTGCTTCATCTTCTTCTAAAGGAAATTCTGCCAAGAAATCCGCAACAACTTGTGATTTTGGTGAAGACAAAATTTCATATTTAATAACAAAGTGGCCTACTTGTGCATTCCATCTCTCCACCCTTCTTGATCTTTTAGAATTCTTCATCACTGATTCAATTGGTACTTTTGTTAATACCTTTATCTTGTGTGCTTGAAAGTATATGCGGAGCTTAAATGATGCATAAACTAATGCTAAGATTAACTTTTCAATCTTTGAGTAATTCTTCTCAGCGGTATTAAAAGTTTTGCTAATGTAATAAATGGGTTTCTACACTCCTGCGTTTACTCGCAATAACACAGCACTTAATGCATGCGACGTTGTCGCAAGGTAAATTAATAATTCTACTCCTTGTTCTGCCTTTTGTAAAATAGTTGTACTCATAAGATGTTCTTTTATTCCTTACAAAGCCTTTTCACATTCATCACTCCATTTAAATTTTGCACCCTTCTTGAGTATATCGAAAAAATATTTGCATTTGTCTGATGATCGCGAAATGAATCTCCCCAGTGAAGCTACAAGCCATTCAATTTCTGTACATCTTTTATTGTTGCTGGTGTTGGCATGTCAGGAACTGCTTGCACTTTTTCTGGATCAACCTGTATTCCTTCCTTTGATACAATGTAGCCTAAAAATTTTCCCGATGCAACTCCAATAGTACACTTCTCAGGATTCAATTTAATGTTATATTGCCGCATTTGTTCAAAAATCTCCTCTCATGTCTTGCACATGGTCTTTAGCTTCTTTACTCTTTACTAACATGTCGTCCACGTACACTTCTAATGTTTTATGTATCCATTTTGCGAACACCTTCTCTACCATTCTTTGATATGTCGCTCCCGCGTTTCGCAAACCAAATGGCATTTTCATGTAACAATATAGACCTCTAGGGGCAAAGAAAGCAGTATGTTCTTGATCTTTTTCAGCGAGAGGGATTTGGTTATACCCTTTGTACCCATCTAAAGATGATACCCTATCATTTCCCGCCGCGGATTCCACCATTTGAGGAATATCTGGTAACGGAAAACTATCTTTGAGGCAAGCTTTGTTTAAATCAGTGAAATCTATGCAAATCCTGATTCCCTTGTTTTTCTTTGAGACAATTACCATATTCGCTATCCATTCTGGGTATTTAGCTTCTCTTATAATTCCTACCTCAAGCATTTTATGTAATTCTTCTTCTATTTGAGAATGGTAAGTTGTTGCTATTTTTCTTATTCTCTGTTTAAATGGTCTCACATTTTTGTTAATCTCCAATTTGTGGCATGCAATTGATGGATCTATTCCTGGTATCTCATCCATGTTTCCTGCGAAAATATATTTATATTCTCGCAACAAGTTAACAGTTCTTTCTTCTTCTTTAATATCCATTTTGGTTCCAATTCTCAACATTAGAGGCTCCTCTATAGTCCCAACATTTACTTCTTTTGTTGGTTCAGCGGCAGTGTAACTGGGTTTAGGTTCTCCCATTGGTGTTGGTTATTTTATTTCTTTTATGGGTCTTTCCCCTTCTTCCGAAATTTCGCTGGGTATTCCTTTGCCTTATTTTGCCCTTATCATATATACTCTAAATTCTTCTTCTTTCTTTGCTTCTTTTGCCAATTTTCTGCGAAATTGTTTCTTTTTTGCTTGTTCTTCATAATGTTTTACTTCAATTTGATGACATAATTTCGCATTGTCAACATCTCCTCTGATTTCACCTATTCCATTTGGAGTGGGGAATTTAATACATTGATGCAACGTTGATATCACATCTTTTATCGCATGTATCCATGATCTTCCTAATAACATATTATATGGCGATTCCATATCCACCACGCACAATGTTACATGTGTTTCGATTTCTCCAAGTGGAATTCGTACCACTATTTCTCCTTTAGGTTTTGTTATGGATTTTCCAAACCCGTGAACAAAATATGTTGAACTGGACATTTCTTCGTCTTTAAATCCCATTCCCCAGAATGCATGATAAAATATTATATCAACTGAACTTCCTGTATCGATTAAAGTTCTGTTCAACATCCATTCTCTTGTGGATTTTATTGTTGTCTCCTTCTCTTTTCGTGTAATAGGCACTGTGATGACTAACGTAGATGTATGGTTCAAATTTTCTTTTGGTATTTCTTCTGCCACGAATGCAATTTTTTTGCTTTTCCCAATCTTTCAAGGGTGATTTTTTTTCTACCGCCATAACTTTCTTTCCTTCAAAATTTCGTTTATGTATTCTTCCTTTGATGTTTTCATCAAATTCATTAATCAATCTTTTTTTTATCATATTACACTCCAATGTTTTGCCATTTTCATTAATTGTACTCATCTTTCTTCTAACTGATTCACTGATTTATTTAATCACTTTCTTGATTTGAATATTCTCAATCAACAATATTCAACTTTTGATCTTCAATTCCCTGTTTCTAGCGCCATTATGTAGTTGCAGGAAATCCTACACTACACCCCTCATACGATTTCATTGTTGATCAACTCAATTTTAGGTTTATATTCTTAATTTTATTGATTAACTTTTGAATGTTCTTACAAGAAAGATAAAGAAGTCAAGAATGATCTCTGCTCTGAACTTTCTCTCTCCTATATACTTCTTTCTTACTCAAAAAAGATCTCTCTCTGCTCTGAAAGCTTACCAACACATATTTCGAGAAATAGATAGGCGAGTTAAACTCGCTCGAAATAGAAAATGTGTATAATGAAAGTCTATACATCAGCACGACTTTTGTCTCAAGAGTAGGAGATAGAATAGATAGAATTTTGAGTGATAGATAAGTTCAAGTCTCCACATACCTTTTAGTCGATGAAGATCCACCGGTTCCTTGAGTAGTCCTTCGTCTTGTATGATGATTGCCATGGAGTTCTTGAGCTCGACTACACTTTCTATCCTAGTCCGCGACCTTAGCTATAGTAGACTAGAAATCAAGACTTATAGTTTTGATCACTAAAATCGAAAAACATGCTTGAGGTAGCAACGCATGCGAGTTCGACCGAGCAATGCTCTAACAATCTTCCCCTTTGTCAATTTTAGTGATAAAACTAACAATACATATGGAATACAAAAAAATAAATAAAGTAACTTTTGTAGATCTTATTCCATACGCCTAATCTTCAACATTACTTGAAATCTTTGTCACTTCCAAGTACTCCAATGATCCCAAAGGTTGTAAGTTCAGCATCATCGTTGTCGAAAATCCATAGCTATAACAACAAGAAAACAAGAGTTCTCAATCATTGTCATACAATGCCATAGTATCATTACACAGTGTCAAAGTCCAATTGTATCACAACTTCAACAACAATATTATGGTGATATGTATCACTACCCCTTAGTCAATACTCCATTTCACATGAAACCACCCCCCTTACATAATGATCCAAAAACCATATGTATTTGTAGTGTGAACTATATATTAATTCTCCCCTTTTTTGTCAATAAAATTGGCAAAGATACAAGAACGGGATCCTAATGAAATTTCCGAAAGAGACATTTCTTGACCAAAAGAAAGCAAAAATATATCATCTTATTTAGATGCAATCATAAAGCCGAAGCCAAATGCATTCATCAAGTAGTTTGTAAAGATACAAGATAACCCCTATAATATTCCACAGTCGCATTCCCCACAAATATTTGGCAATTAAGCACAAGTTCAATTAAGAACTCTCCCCCATAAAATGTCATTCCCGAAAGAACAACAAGAGCGACCTTAATTTCGAAAGAAAAGAAGGATTTCTTTGGACATAAAAAATCACATACAAGTACGAATTTGAATCCAAAAACATTCAATCAAACTAACCACAAGAGAATCCATGATTAATTTAATCGACAAGTGCTCAACATAAGTGAACTTATGGAGACTTAAAAACAAACAATTAGATTAATCACAAGAGAACCCATAATTAATCTAATCGAAATACACAACTAAACTAATCACAAAAGTAATCAATTTAATTGGGCATGCTCGACATAAGAAAACTTACGGAGCAACAACTAAATAACCAAACAAGATGATTAATTTAGTTGAATATGCTCGACATAAAGTACCTCACGAAACAACAACATAGTTAATCATAAAAATAATCAACTTGGTCGTTCAATGCTCAACATAAGACACTTTGAGGAGCCTCAAAGTAATACATAAAATATGGATCAGGGAAAATCAATACTGCGGAATACACAAGGATTCATTCTATTTTCCATCACTATTCGCATAACGACATTCAATAGACATAATCCTTGCAAACAAAATATTTTAACCTATCTTCCATCAATAATTGACATAATAGGCTTAACTTTTGTATTTGTCAAAAGTCTATTCATTCTTTTATCAATACATGCATATCAACATACGAAAGACTTTACTTTTGACAAGGTATGGGACAGTCTAAGTTCACGGACGTAAACACACATATCCCATAACACATTTGCAATATATAAAACCATAAAGATTAATACTGAAAAAATCATCTTCCAAACAAATTTAAAATTTAAACCAATAAATCTAAAAACATGAAGATGAAAACATTGGACATAGCAATGTGTAATCACAATAATGGATATTCCAAACTCGAGTTATTCTTCTAACAAAAACAAGAAAATAGAAGATTTACTAGGTAAATAAACTCCTATAAAGCATTTTACTTACTTTGAATACTCTTCTCATATTCTCTGTATTCATCAAGCTCATCTTCGATCAGATCAATTCTCGACTCCAGATGATCCATCTTTTCTTCAAGTTTCTTAGAAGAAGTTTCGAGTTCACTGTTTAGGGCACGAACTTATTCCAAAACGAGATTCATGGTTAAAGAGAGTTTATAAAAATGAGAAACAAAGACGTCCCCGTACAGAAAAGAGCCGTGAAGATCAGGGCTCATCGCATTATCAGAAGAATCAAACCGTATCTTCTTAGATGGAAAGAGAACAGTCCAAACATCATTTTCCTTGCTTGAAAGACTTGAAGAGGAAATAATGGAAGAGATATATAAAATGTTTATGCAAAGGAGAAAAACTTCATTTAAAGAGGAACTGAGGATAAGGGATAAATATCCAAAATAACCTTTGACCAAAACCCTAAATGATTATCCTCAGAACGAGTCTTAAGAAGAAAATATGTTTGAAAACAAAACAGTTCTAGGCTAAGACAATAACAAAAATAACTTATCACAACCCTTTTGAAGATTATGATTTTTGTCTAAGAGGGATAGACAAGAATCATTAAAACAATATTATAAACTGTAATTGTTCCAATCCTCTGCAGGACTGGGTAACTTCTTTCGAAGGGATGAAGTATTTGATATACTTTGTTTTTGTCTTGTTTTTAAGAAAGAAGAGTTATGTACTTCATCCTTTCTTTCTTTTAGCACAGATTTGAATACCTTGATTGTTGATTTTCGTAAACTAAGCATTCTTTTTGAAATATCTTTTACAAAAGATGAGGGTTTTATACGAGATTTATTTTTCTTCTTCTGCAAACGACGTTTGACAGAGGGGTACTTTTCCTGTTTCAAGGTGTCACGGGTTTTAGGATGATCCTGGTGATCACATGAGGAAATCTTGAGATTAGATAAATCCTTGTGATCTTCTGTATGATTCTTGTCGTCAAGGTGACTTAAGAGTGATATAGAATCAGGAGAAATTTGCTGGCAGTACAAGGTCGTCTTGTAAGAATCACGATTGTTCATCTCCAATTTTAAATTATACAGTTGGAATTCCATATTTTCAATCCTTTTAATTAAGACTTCCTTTTCAAGTTGAAGTATTTCCGAGGAAGTAAGATTGTTTATCATGGAATAATCAGGACTGTTAGGAGGACACGCGTGATTATCAACAAATAGATTAAGAGAACCTTCATAGTTTTCATCCTCAGGATAGTAGTCAAGAGTATCCATCCATGCTTTAGTCATATCTCTTTTCTCCGTATCAGGATGAATAGAAGCATTGTGAACACTTCTATAGCACTTGAAACTAGAATTGTTGACATAGTTTTTCTGAACTTTTTTATTGATTGACTGAGCTTTCTTTTGAGACTTTCTTTTCCTCTGTCTAAGGGCTTTCTAAAGCTGTTGTATAAACAGTGACAAAGTCAAATTAGATCAATTCTCATTACTTTTATCAGTCAATCTAGAACGTCGAGACTTATGGTCAGATGCAGCAACATGATTGCTAAAATGATGACTTTTTTCTCTTTTTTCAAGTTCAAGATCGAAAATTTTCAACTTTCCAACAAGAGTATTTATGGATAGTATATCAAGGTTATTTTCCTCAACTATGGCGTGCTTCTTAGAGTCGTATCTAGATGGCAGCGATCTGAGAATTTTCATCACAATGTCCTTTTCAGGAATAGTCTTACCCAATGCAAAAGATGCATTAACAATTTCAGACACTTTGTGATTAAACTCATCAAATGTTTCTTCATATGCCATACGAGGTTTTCCCAATCGGAATTAAGGTTTTGAATCCTAGCTTCCTTTTCACTGGAGTTACCTTCGAATACGGTTTCTAAGATATCCCACGCATCCTTAGACCTCGTGAAATTTGACACATGGTGCTGAAGATTTGGGGTAATGGCATGTATAATGGCATTCAAACCGTCGGAATTTTGCTTTGCAGCATTTATCTCGGCAAGGGTGTATTCACCAATAGGCTTGGGAACGTTTGCATCTCCAACTGCCATGACGGGAGCATTATAGCCATTAACAACATATACCCATGATTAAAAATCACGCGCTTGAAGAAAAGCTCGCATAACAATTTTACACCATAAGTAATTAGAGCCATCGAAGACTGGTGGTACGTTAATTGAGATAACACCTCTGTCCATAGAGTCAGATCGCTACAGACACAGACTTGTAAGATCTTAAACGTGTTTGCCTGCTTTGATACAAATTGAAAAAGTGGGGGTACAACAACCACACCCAATATTTCACTTAACAATCTGTATGGACAAACTCCAATACACTTTCTAGAGAATCAACTAGACAGTCAGACTCAATCTAGATAAAAAGTATATCAAAGAGTTTATATCTCAATCTCTCGATTTGATATATACTCAAGCAAATAGAAATATGCGAGTCTTTATCAAATACTAGAGAGATAACTTGGATGGTACCAAAGACCAATATCCAAGTGCCAATCAATTTAAATCAATAACCGAAAGGTCGGATATTCTAATTGATTGAGCAACGGACAACCTGTGATATTTCAATTATATAACAAAATATAATGCGGAAAAGAAATAACACAGACACCAGAATTTTGTTAACGAGGAAACTGCAAATGCATAAAAACTCCGGGACCTAGTCCAGATTGAACGCACACTGTATTAAGCCACTACAGACACTAGCCTACTCCAAATTAACTTCGGTCTGGACTGTAGTTGAACCTCAATCAATATCACACTGATCCAAGGTACAGTTATGCTCCTACGTCTCTAATCCCAGCAGAATACTACGTACTTGATTCCCTTAGCTGATCTCACCCACAACTAAGAGTTGCTACGACCCAAAGTCGAAGACTTTAATAAACAAATCTGTATCACACAGAAAAGTATACGGTGATAGATAAATCCGTCTCCCACGAATATACTTACGAGTTTTGTTCCTTCTTTTGATAAATCAAGGTGAACATGAACCAATTGATAAACCGGACTTATATTCCCGAAGAACAGCCTAGTATTATCAATCACCCCACAATCATCCTAATCGACGCAGCGAAAAAAGATATTGTGGAATCACAAACGATGAGACGAAGTGTTTGTGATTTCTTTTATATCTTGCCTATCGGAGATATCAATCTCAATACAATTATTACAATTGTACTTGTACGATAGAAACATCAAGATCAGATCACACAACTACGAGAAAGTAGTACCAGTCTGGCTTCACAATCCCAATGAATTCTTTAAGTCGTTAAACTAGTTTAGAAGAAGAAACCAAAGGTTAAAGGAGAATCGAATCTAGCTTAGCATAATTAGTATCACACAGAAGGTGTGGGGATTAGGTTTCCCAGTTGCTAGAGTTCTCTCTTATATAGTCTTTCAAATCAGGGTTTGCAATCAATGTTAGCTTGGTAACAAAGCATTCAATATTCACCGTTAGATGAAAACCTGATTTAGATTCAAGCTAATATCTTTGAACCGTTAGATCGAAAACTAGATTCTTACATACAAATGAAATGCACGTTTCTAGGCTTGTGTAACCGTACCCAAACTTGCACATTTGTTGGTTCAACAATAGTCAATCAAATGGTTAGCCATATGATCACTTTCATATCAACCATATTCTACTTCACCATAACTAGTTCAAATGACTTAAATGAACTAGTTATAGATTTTTTCAATTGATTAGATCTTATGTAACTACACAAGACACAATCGAAGCAAAAACGGTTTGATTCACTCGAATCGGTTCATGAACTTTGTAGAATGGTTTGCAAAAGCATTCCTTAGTTCATATAAACATGCGTTCAAGAACAACCGATTTTAGATACAACCTACTCAAGTTCGCGGACTAGAATCTTTCAACCGATTTTAGACCTTACATTGACAAACATGTTTGAGATAGTAACGCATGCGAGTTCGACTGAGCAATGCTCTAACACTTATACCTTAAACACTTGAGTTACTGTTTTGTACTTTTGTGCATTTAATATGTACTGATGCATTAGTTATTGTTGTACTAACTGATTCAAGTTATTGTTATGCAGATAATGATGATGCAAGTAATGATGGTGCAGAAGTAAATGACCAAGGTAGAAGATTGAAATGGGACTTTAATGTTCTTGCTTTTATGGTTGTAGCATATTATTGTTGGGCTCCCATTATTGTTTTTGTTTTGTTATGGATTGTTTATGAGTTTGTTTCACAAAAGGAGAATAGAAAGTGAAAAATGGATCTGTTCCTACTGCTATGAAACTGATT
This sequence comes from Papaver somniferum, assembly GCF_003573695.1. Taxonomy (NCBI): domain Eukaryota; kingdom Viridiplantae; phylum Streptophyta; class Magnoliopsida; order Ranunculales; family Papaveraceae; genus Papaver; species Papaver somniferum. The sequence goes on from NC_039358.1 coordinate 40,044,339, forward strand.
GGTAAATTGTGTAAGTTGGTTGGTGCATTTAAAGTAGACCATTGTGTGGTAAATTGTATGAAGTTACAAATGAGGGTAGCAAGGCAGTTTTTATTGTGAACTTGGAAGAAAAGCAGTGTAGTTGTCTACAATGGCAACTTAGAGGGTTTGTTTGTCAACATGCTGTTTGTTGTTTGAAGCCATTTGATAGACGCATTTATGTGTCTAATGTGTCCTCAATGTTCCGTATTGTTAGTACTCGATTTCGTACTTATTATGGTGTTTTATGTGTTTGTAGGGGAAATAAACATTCTTGGAAAAATCGGCTCGAAAAGTTACTCAGGGCACCCACAGAGGACATTTGCTATACGGACCCTCACTTTGGATAAGGGGTAACCTAATTACTAAGGGACACCCCATTTCTAGGCAGCTGCTAATCGCACCCCAGGACCGGATAGGGGGCAACCCTTCTTCTTCATTTCAAATTTATTTTTTTGCGGGAAGAAGAGTTCACTCCTGGCAGTTTTCTCGATTGGATTTTGGATGGGTTAGAGGTAGACTAAATCGTTGAAACTTCATGGGTGGACGTGATATAGCCTAAAAGTCTTGGTATGGTCCTTTGGTTCGATCCAATTTGGATGGATATTTCGAGAGAAGAAAACAGAGAAGCACGAGTTTTGCAGGAGTACATCCACGGGATTTTTATGAGCTGGCGTGTGCAGTTAGGGTGTTTGACTCTCTCTAAACATGTTTACATGTTCTTAGCTGCCAGAGGACGCGTGATGGAGATAAAATGGGAAACTATATGAGCTGCAAATTCGTAAAGATATTCCGCGGATATTGTTTTTAATGGCGAGAAGATTTGGGAATTAAGGGGAAGATATTTGGTTCTGGCGTATATGAATGAGGAGTTGAGAAGTCAGCAAGGGGGGTGAGGAGTTTAGGAGAGTTGCAGAGCATCAGAAAGTCGAGATAATCAAGTGGAAGGAAACCACCATTTCTGTTGTTGTGAAGAAAACGAAGAACATCGACCCACACTCATTGGACGCCTAAGGAAAGTCGTTTATGCTACAGTGGTAACGACCCACAGCCGAGGGTCGTAGTTCAGGAGACAGTCTTAGAGCAACAGTAGTTCTCTATTTTGTAACAAATATAATTGTTACAAACCCGATTCTGAATTATTTCTACATTTGGTCCTTGTAAACATCTTTTTGAGCAATGAAAAATTCCTTTGAGTGAGTTTTCACCATGCGGAGCTAGAGCTAGGAAGATAGATAGACTCCTTTCCCGCTGCTAAGGCAGAGGAAGAAACAAAAGAAAATTATTTAACCATCACCTCGGCGGGTACTAAGAGTCCTCTCACTACCCCATCACTGGGACAACGAAGGAAGCAACTTTTCATGATTGTGGTAAATGAATTAATTCTTTTATTGACTTTTTGCATAGATTTAATTGCTTTATGATTTCTATTAATTATTTGTTATTTTGTTAGATGTCGCATGCTTAGTTCTAAATACTTTAGATGCGTCATGCTTTTAACTTACAAATAATATTTTACGAAATCTATTTTTGGCAAAGAACTAGAGTCACAACTTCTTTTGTTTGAGCTATATTTTCTAGAGTTAATGACTGAACCATAACAATATGAAAAGTAGTGGAATCCCGCGTCTCAGCGTCTCTTCATCTTCTGACAAATTGTGTATATATATTTTTCCTTATTTTCTTTATTAAGTCTTAAAACAAATTCTCAACAAATCTGAGTGAACGAATCATCTTACTACAACATCATTGAAAACACATCAATTTTTGGCATTCAGACCTGATTGGACAAAGTAAGTATATACTTTATCAGAATTTGTTTTTTGCATCTCAACTTTACTAAGTTTGTATGATGTCAACTTTAACTTCCTTGTTGTTTTTTTTTTTGCAGGTATTTCTCTTCTTATTACACAGTTGCTGCATACAGAGCCACGTATGCTCAAGTTGTCTTTCCATTTCCTCCTCAAGAAGATTGGCCTGAGGTATTTGCAGTCATTTTGTAGTTCCATTTTGTACTCAAATACATTTTATTTAGACCTTGTTAAATGTATTTCCATTTTGTAACTCATTGTTATTTTTGTAGTTGGAAGAACATGAAAAGGTTGAATTGGAATCTGCTACCAAGATCAGGAAATCAGGAAGGCCTAGAGTTAAGAGGAGGAGAGCATGGGATGAGCCTAAAGCACGTACAAATTCATATTCATGTTCAAGATGTAAATCAACTGGTCATAACAAAAGTGCATGTCAAGGTGGTGATGTTGGCAAGAATCCAAAAGCTAAGTGGCAAAGAACCCAAGTAGATGGTGCTACCTTCACATTTTTTGACAGACCTGCTCCTAAGAAGAAGCAATCATCTCAACCATCTGGCATTAGAAAAACAGCAGCTGCATCTTCTTCTAAAGCTAAGAAAGCTCCTGCTAAAGCTTCTACAACTTCAAAGAAGCAGAACATGAGTCAGACAAAGAAGTGAATGGCACTATGTGCTTTGCAGTAGTTAGAGTTATGACTTTTTAGTATCAAAGTTTCATCTTTCTTATTTTGGACAACAATGTTATTTTGGAACATCTTTATGTATGAAATAGTACCTTTTAAATCATGTATTACATATGAAATGAAGCATGTTTACATGTAAAGACCTTTTCCTAATTTTGTAACTAAATCAATCATTTGTTGTGAATCTCTAACTTTATCCTTTGCAGCAAGGAAGATAACATATGTATCCCATCTAAAAGCATCACATTTTTGGCATGTAAGGTAAGCTATTCCCTTGTTGTGTTGATTGTTGCATATCTTCAGGTACATACTGGAATTGCAGGTTGAAGAGAAGCAAAGTTGATGGTGCAGTGGACAACTTTCAATGCAGTGATCATCTTCTCCACAAGCTTGGCAGCTTTTATCTGAAGGTAACAACACCAACTTGGATTTACAATGGTTAGAAGCATCTTCAAACCATTCAAAATAATTGCAGGTAGGTATTGTGCACTTTAAGAACATTTTCTCATAGTTTTCATTTGTTGTAGATTGAAGCAATGCTCTTACACCATTACATGGAACTTGCTTGCACCTGGAATATACCAAAGGACACACTTTTGTGTCATGATTACCTTGTTCACATATAGCACAATGAGTGATGTTTTTTTCATTCTCACCTTATTGTTGTTGTTGTTCTTGTTGTTGTTGCTGCTGCTACTACTACTACCCGGAGAGTCTTTTGCAACTCCACCCATCATTGTTTCTGAGTTTTCTAAGCTTATAGTGATTTTTTTTTGAGTTGCAGAAACATATGGAAGATCATCTGTATATATACAGGTTGAAGAAGATGGAATTGAGAATAAGACCGTTGGGAGATTAGATCTTATTGTGGGCCGTTGATTTTTCTTTTACATTGATGGTTAGACAGGTGCCACATGTTTCTTATTGACTCGAGTTGAATCGGCGTTTCAACTCGGCGATTCAAGTAGATTCAACTCTATTTAGTTCAAAGGGCTTTTTAAACTTTTTTGCACTGTCACCTAAGCAATAACGACTGTTAACTGCCGTTTACCGTTTTTTGGATAAAACGGTCAAGGCAAGGATATTTTAGAAAGTTTGTAAAAAAAAACGGGAACATTTTTTTAGTATAAAGTGAAAAGTAGATTACTTTATCAAGAACCCCATGAAAATATTTATAGTGAGTAAACATGCGGTAATGTATAGTGAGTCCTTCGGGCATAAACTCAATGCACCAAAGAAAAAAAGGCCAAATTAAAAAAAAATGAAAATATCATTTTTCCAGTATGAATTCCATAGAGCTCAATTCCATAACACTCTTTATTTATTTGGGGTTGAAAGTGGCCAGCTTCTAATAGTATGTGATCGAGGAGTCCACCAAAAGTTCCTGTTCCTTTGTGCCGGCTAATCACTAATCACATCATGAAATGTGTTTATAATACATCAGATTTCTATATGAAAATCAATAAATTGGTATTGATAAGTTTGCATATGGACAAGTGTAAGAAAATTTACAATAAACGGTAGATATGTAGATATTTCTTTCGTTTTTGTTTTCTTGATCAAAAGAGAATCTGGCGTTTAAGAGTTCCGAACTTAACTCGGGTTATCAATGACGTCATCCAATAACTTTACTAAGATATTACAGCGATATCGGCATATAATCTACATTATATTCTCTCCGTTTAAAAAAGATACCATCACTTTTTAATTTTGGCACATTTTTAGAATAAAAAATAAATAAATTAGTATCTCTTTTAAAAATGGAGATAACATGTTTTATTTTTCTTAAAAATTCAAGTTTTTTGCTTTATTTGTGCAGTGGAAGACCTATAATCAACCTCTTAATCCTCTTCTTCACTCTTTTTAAACCCAAAACACCTTAAGATATCAGTTAACATTAAATCTCATCATTCTCATTGTAGATACAGAAAACATCCTCGCCATGTGTGCGGCTACGAAGATAGGAGAATCAATGAACAGTGCTAGTAAAGATATTAATACATATTAAGAGACAATGCATTTAATAGGGCGGCACAGAGGTCAAATCGTCGGTTAGTAAACCTAACGGAACTATTAGTGAAACGAGGAGTTGCGAAGTAGCAGTGACGAAGTTGGAATTATGTCAAGCGAAGATTGGTTAAAGTCCAAGAAATATAGCGAAGAGGTTGGGTATTCGGCGAAGATAAATTGTCATGCAAGAAAAGAAGACAACTATCCTAGTGAATCGCCGGGGTTATCGCCGACGAAGGTAATTTTATTAACTGAATTTTGAAGAAACGAAGTAAAAGTAAGATCACATGAAAAGTGTGAGTGTTTGCGAAGTAGATAGTGAGTTGTACTCCAATTTAGTAAAAGTCTATATAAGGAGAAACAGGATAATGTAAAAGGGGTTGAGTAATTTTGTATTCTGAGAGATATATTTTCAGAGGTGATCTTGTGAATTCTAAGTTCGGTTTTGGGTTGTAAATTTAGTATTTTGGTATCATCATTTCAATAAAATCATAAGTTATCTTTATCATGTCTTGAATACACTATAGTCTATATCATTTGGGTGTACTGTAGGGTCTCCTGTAATTACATTTTGGCGCATAGAAATAGCTTGGAGGAGCAAGAGGGTTTACCCTCACCTGAAGATCTTCAAAGAAATAGGATTTGCGTTCGAGTTTTACGATTTTCCTGGTAATTTACTCGTTTTCCGATATCTATTGACTTATTTTCACAAAGGTTGGTTCTCTCCATCTTTCTATTTTTCATAAACTTTTAGAGCTTTCTTCATCTCTCACTCATAATATTTATAATATATTAAGGATATAATTAGGTTTTGAGCGTATTGTCTTAAGAGGAACTTGATTTTTTTCTCGAATCGTGTTAAGTCCTGAGAGGGGTGGTTTGATCATCATAAGTGGCTTTCATTTATATTTGAGTCTTTTCAAAAGTTTGTAATCACTTAGTAAGCAAAAAACAGTGAGAAATCATTGTTCGTGACTTAACCAGAAGCAATATTTGGAGATATCGATGGCTCAAGTGGCAACAAGGGCTCACCATGTGATAGAAACACGAAAGAGCAAGCGTGTTGAAGATAGGCAGAAAAGGAAATGGAGGTTGGAGAAACCACAGTCCCGTTTAGCGTAAAGAACATAGAGATGATCTGATGATGAAGAAGAGGTTGAGACCACTCACGAGGAGCATGAGGAAAACATGGCCATAGAACAGTTGAGGGAGAGACTTCGTCTATAAAGGGAGAGGGAAATACATTTGGTAGAGCAGCGAATAAGGCTCGCAAGTCAAAATACAGCCTTGACGTAAGAGAACAATCGGCTTAATGGAGAAAGATCTAACACCGACTCACGAACAAGAGCTGAGGATTCTGAATCAAGAACAAGCAGTATTTCATCGAGAAAAAGGCATTCGTGCCCAATAGAAGATGACGAAGATGGGGAGCGGAGAAGGAGGCGTAGGTACAGCGAAGACAGCGAAGAACAAGATCTCCGAAGAGCAATAGAGGCAAGTAGAAGAGAGGCAGAAAGAAACGCACAGCAAAATGATAATGGAAATTTAAATCGCGCAGTGTTATATGATCTCAAAGATATGGGAGCACTAATGAACAACTCACGAGGAGTAGGAAGGATAGTGTGTGTACATATTTCATCATCAAACACGTGTATGTAGGAAGACACGTGGATAGCATGCGGACCAAGTCATCAAAACATGATGACACACACCCCCAGCCAAGAAGCCCATCCCGTCGATGTCGGATCTTTGCCCGGACAAATCCAAGGGCAGAGATTAAAAGATGTACCAAAAGCACGGTGTACTGCGGAGCACCAAATAACTCCCGAAGAGTTACTTTATCTCATCCCCAAAAGAAGCCAAGATCAATGGTGAAAAGAAGGTTGACTGACATGGAAGTGACAGGGGAAGAAGACACTTGTCTGACACGAGCATGCGTCTCAACTACCCGCATTAAACACTCTGAGCAGTGTACGTGTCGATCAACCCGTGGAATGAACGAGGATGACTCTGCGTGATCGAGCAATGAACGAAGACCTCTGCGTGATGGACACAAAGCACAAGAAGATAAGGTTCCAACGACCCTCAGAAACGGGTCCCACACTCTAACCCTATAAATACCCCCTCTCCACCAAGAGAGAAGGGGATCGGAAAAGAAAGAGATAGGTCGAGAGAGAAGAATTTTGAGTGTAAGTTTACTTTTTACAATTCGCAAACCTGTGTAAGCTCCAGAGTCATTCGACTACTTCTGTAATCATCAAATGCATAGTGAAAACGACAAGCCCGTGGATGTAGGCCTTAGTGCTGAACCACGTAAATCCCAGTCTTATTTACATTTCAGCACTTTACGTTCATTTCATATTCCACGAGTTTTACTTTTATACTTCGTTTTCTTTATTTTCCTCTATGTGAACGCCTCTGGTGATGATATCAGATGAGGCTATGATAAACCCGAAGGTTTTGAGCCAAGGAATTAACGCAATTGTCTCATCAGTGCGAGCATGTGTATAGAATGCGAATATTGTTTGTGAACATATAGATGCCTTCGTGATTTACGTGTTCACAATTTGGCGTTAGAAACAGGGAAGTCGTCCCGGTAAAAGATTTATCTTATCCTGTGATTTCATCTTAAACTAGCATATGATTGCTCCGCTTCATTAGCTCTAGCAGTATTTATCTTTTGTTAACCTTACTATATTCAAAAACACACCCATTATCTTCGATAGCTCCGGCAGTATCTATCGAAGCAGTTTAAACTGGTTAAAAGATTTATTGCTTAGATCCATGGATTTACATTATTTTTTTTAGATCTCGTATGGACCTGTCTATTCGGTGGGTTTTCGTACATTTTCAAAGGATCTAAATGCATCTTCCAAGGGACATTCACGCGTTTTCACGTATTTTCAATGAATCCGCACTTTTTATAAGACCTCCACCCATGTATTTTAACTCATATGTTTTAATCAAATGAGCCTCCCTAAAAGTTCTCTGTGACCCTCGGGCAGTTTTTCCCCATCTTGGAGTAAGGTATTTCTCAAACTAACCCGATCCGCACGGACTTTTCTGTTTCTCGCTGTTTGAAATTCCCTTGTGCAGAAAGAAAGCAAAAAAGGACCCACGATGGAAAAGACACAGGAAGCAGGAAAATCCAAAGCCTCGTCAAAGGAAGCACCAAGGACAACCCCGGTCATCACCCGAAGCAAGCAGAAAGGAGACAAAGCCAAAATAACTAGTCAGAGGCAGGACCCTGCGGAAATCACTTCGCCTATGAACGCTAACTCCGTTGCAGCCGCGACTCTCAGAGCAGCGGCGACAAAGTACAGTACGGCTGCGGCAGCCCCGAAGGATGCAGAAACCAGCAGAACTTTTGCTACGAATCAATTTCATCAACCAAAAGAAAGGGTGGATGAATCCAGAACACATCAACCCGCGCACCCGCCAACCTTCGGAATGCCATCAACGAACGATCAGAATTAAACTGTGTCGGCGGCTCTAACACCGCAGATGGGCAATCAGCCTTATTTGGAAATGCCAACAATCGAAGCTGAACCTCTACCACCTTTAGTGCAAACCGTATAAGAAGGCGTCACCATGGCCGTAGTAGCACGAGCTGGGACTCCTAATCAGGGGTCAAACCAATCACATCGATTGATGGCTGAGCTTGAAGAATTTAAGAAGAACCAGCAGGTTTACGCAGATGTCGTAGCTTTGCTGGCCAGAGAAAATCAAGATTTAAAAGACCGGATTTCCCTAAGCACGAAAACCATCCAACAACTTGATGAAGCAAATTCAAAGGCACCAGAACCTAATCGAGACAGAAGAGTCATCGTAGCAGCTAATGAAGACGCGGCTAGGGGAAGTAGCGCATCCGACCCGGATTATAATGATGGAGAGTCAGACTATCACGAGCAGAAGAGCGTAGGACACCACCGCGCGATGGAAGAGCTGCGTGATGAAATGATGGCTGAGATCAGGCAGTTAAAAACTAGACAAGGCGGGGGAAGGTTAGAAGAGGTCATGAAAGAGGCTAACTCCACGCCCCTAACTCATCGCCTGGCCAACACCCCCATTCCGCTGAAGTGCCCTGTCCCGACCTTCGAATGATATGACGGATCCAGTGATCCCGCTGCACATATTCGGTATTATAACCGTATCTTAGCCAGATGGAGTCAGAACGATGCAGTACTCTGTAGATACTTCCCATCAAGCCTGAAGGGATCAGCATTGTCTTGGTTTGATAATTTACCTCCTGACTCCATCCACTCATACGATCAACTCGCAGAAAAGTTCTTAAGAACTTACATGTACAACAAGGTTGTTAACACCGGAATGGATAAGCTCTTTTCGCTGGAAATTGGCTACAAGGAAAACACGAGGGAATACACCAACATATGGCACAAGATCTGCCAAGCCATAGGAAGTGTGGACCCAGTGGTAAGTATCAACTGCTACAAGTGGGGATTAGACCGAATGAGTCCACTATTTGTTGAAATTCATGGAAGCGTGCCTAAGACAGAATGAGATCTTCGAATAATTATTGAAAAGCACGCTCATCTTGAAGAAATCCAGCGTGAAAACCCGAGGGCATACCCGCAGAGGTCTCACCGTACCAATTCCGCAGAACAAAACAATGGAGCCAAAAGGAATAACTCAGTGGAACGGCCTCACGAAGATAGGAAGGAACGAAGGGATGAACGACGAAAAGACGATAGAAAATTCGAAGATCAAGTTTAAACAAATCCTAATGCTAGCTATGCTCGGATCTTGCGAGAGATCAAAGGAAGGGAAAATTTTGAGTGGCCGTGGTCTAAGGGAAAACAGACCCCAAGAACCGAGAAGTCTAAATATTACTGTGAATATCACTGCTTTAATGGACACCAGACCGAGAAATGTAAAAACCTCAGAATAATGATCCAAAAACTGATTGATGCTGGCGAACTCCAACATTACATACGAAAGGAGGCCTCCGAGGATAGATCCAAACGAACCAAGCCAGTCCAACTTCCAGAGGGGAACCGCACAATCAACACCATCTCGTGTTCTGAAGCCGCGGGACCCTCAGTTACAGCACAGATATGAAAGAGGCTACGGAAGCAGTTCGAGGACCACTGCGAATTATATAAGATTGATGGTGTAGAGGTGGACGAGCATGAAGAGTGGATGGACTCACCTATTATCTTCGATGATGAAGATATCGAAGAAGATATGGAAGATCATAACGATCCCTTGGTCCTAACACTACCAGTGGCGGGATGTAACCTCAAAAAGATCCTCATAGACGGGGAAGCTCAGCAAACGTTCTATTCTACGACGCATTCAAACGAATGAAGATCCATGAAGAAAAACTAATGACCTCTTATTACACCATCTACGGATTCAATGGAGCACCCACGAAGCCATTGGGAGACATCGTGTTACAGGTTAATGCCGGACCCATGAAAGTAGAAACACGATTCAGCGTGGTTGACGCCCCATCCCCCTACAATGCCATTATTGGACGAAAGTGGTTACATAAACTCAAGGGAGTGGGGGCAACTTACTACCAATATCTCAGATTCCCTACGCCTGAGGGAGTGATGGAAATCAAGGGAGATCGGGTCTCTGCAACAGAGTGACAAACCACTCAGGATCGTATCAACAACGAGCAAGAAGAGCAACAAAAAACCCGAAGAATTAAAAATAAAGAAGCCACGAAAGAAAAGGCCATAGATCTGTTCCTCAAAGAAACCACAGGGAGGACAAAGGATGATAATGTCTTAGACATAGAAACAGGTACTTCAGCAGCCAACGAAGGACAGAAACATACCAAATAACAATCAAAGAACGTCCCAGTCCTCGGGGATCCGAAGCCGGTGTTCACACCAGTAGAGCCCGTAAAAGAAGAGCTGTCATTCATGGTTGGATATTCTGGCTACAACCAAGTATCCCTGACAGAAGAAGATCAACTACACACAGCATGCTACACCCCACATGGCCTTTATTGCTACACTAGAATGCCCTTTGGACTTCGAAACGCAGGGGCAACATACCAAAGAATGGTCGATGCTATCTTCAGGCCATGGATTGGTAGAACCTTAGAAGTCTACGTTGATGATATGCTCGTCAAAAGTAAGCTGCGCAAAGATCACCACCAGGATCTGATAGATATCTTCAAAGCAATGAGGAAACATCACATGAAAGTAAATCCAAAGAAATGCACTTTCGGTGTCACCTCAGGAAAATTCCTCGGATATCTGGTAACAAAAATGGGCATTGAGGTAGACCCAGCGAAGATTCAGGCCATAGTAGAAATGCCATCCCCGAAAAATTTAAAAGAAGTGCAGAAGCTCAATGGGTCCATAGCAGCCTTGGGCATGTTTATTGCCCGATCCTCGGACAAATGCAAACATTTTTTCAATATTCTCAAAAAAGGGAGCAAGTTTGAATGGACCGCAGAATGCGAAGAAGCCTTCCAAAAAATCAAAGAACACCTGGCTTCAATTCCAATCCTGCAGAATCCTGATCCTGATGAGGTTTTGGCATTATACATAGAAGCGACAGAAGACGCAGTTAGCGCAGTGTTGGTCAAAACCAATACGAAGATAGAACAACCCATCTATTATGTCAGTAAGACCCTCAATTCTGCGGAAAGGAACTACACAAAGATCGAACAACTTATCCTGGCATTGGTGTGGGATACTCAAAAGCTGAGAACCTATTTCCTAACTCACTTCATCCGCGTCTCATGCAAAGCACCACTGGAAGCAGTCCTCAAAAGCACGGGAAAAGTAGGCAGAATAGCCAAGTGGAACACCCACCTGGACCAATTCAACATCATTCATGAAATTCAACATTCCCAAAAATCTCAAGTTTTGGCGGATTTCTTAGCAGACCTCCCCCTGGACAACGACGAAGAGATTAAGGGAATACCAGAAGCCGACGAAGAAAGCAAGGATCCAATTGATGTCCTCGAACCCGCGAGTCAAAGACAATGGGAAGTCTTCGTCGATGTTTCCAAAAATAAGGAAGGGGCCGGAATAGGCATTGTCATCACCACCCCAACTGGAGAAAGGATCGTACAGGCACTCAGGTTAGAATTCAAAGAGCATACTAACAACATCGTCGAATACGAGGCAGTCGTACATGCCCTCCGCTTAATAATAGAGATGGGGGTAACCGATGTAAGACTGACAAGTGATTCGCATCTTGTCATACGGCAAATAGGGCTCGAGTACAATGTGTACGACGACACCCTCTCAGCTTACATGGCCTTGGTCCAAACATTGGCATCACAAATTCTGAACATCAAGTTCCGGCACTTATGCAGAAGGGATCTCAGGCACGCGGATGCCCTAGCATATATATCATCCATGCTGAAGGAAAAAAGCATCGAAGCTATTAAAATAACAAGGGTATACGAGCCTTCAATTGCATCGCAATTCTCCTTTGCTACCAATCAAGATACAATGGAAGAAAATATCGAAGATCAGGTAGGAGAAGACATCCATAACGATTTTGACGAAGAAGATATCCTTTCAAGAGCAAATCAAGACGAAGATTTCAGCAACGAAGATGATTGGAGAATGGTGATCCATGTGTTTCTAGAAGATGGAACCTTACCCGCGGATCATAAACAAGCCAGGAAAACACTCTCCAAAGTAGGAAGATATGATCTTCGGGATGGGGTCCTACACAAAAAATCCTTCCTCGGACCGTTACTACGTTCCTTGTCCAGAAAAGAGGGGCATCAAATTCTAAACGACATCCATTATGGTGACGCAGGGAATCATAACGACATGAGATCACTAGCCGACAAAGCAAAAATGCAAGGATACTACTGGCTGGTGGGCCCGGAGATGTGTATAAAAGTAAGCGTAATGAAAACGCGGGCCTACAGTAATACCGCAAGTGCACGGTCGTCAGTTGTAGCTCGTGCAAGTACGGGTCGATCCACAGAGATTGGGAGTGTTTTGTGTGTTTAGCTATTTGGGCTCTAAATTGCTATTGGGCTCTAAATTTGCTTTGGGCTTAGTGGGTTTGTTTGTAATGATGAAGTGCTTTAGGCCTTGGGCCTTTGAATTGAACTGAGCCTTGGGCTTTGAGTTAGGCTTTTGGGTTAAGCCCACAGTTGATTGAATTGGGCCTCAGTTATGTACACAGTAGACTGGGCTTAACTTCACCCAATGATGAAATGGGCTTCAACTTTTGGTTCAAACCTGGGCTTCAGTTTGTACAAACAATGGACAGTGGGCTTAGAACTGAGCTTGGGCTTTTGGGATTGTTGTGAGCCAAGCTCAGTTGCAGCAGCAGCAGCAGGGGAAGGGGAGCAGCAGCAGCAACAGGGTTGCAGCAGCAGCAGCACAAGGCAAAGAAGAAGGAAAGCAGCAGTACTGCAGCAGCAAAGCTGGAGAAAACAGCAGCAACAGCAGCAGCAGTGCAAGGAAAGCAGCTGCACAAGCACTGAGTAGCAGGGTAGGGAAGCAACAACAGGGCAAAAGCAACAGCACAAGGGCTTCTGGCTTAGTAGCAAAAGAGGAGTGTAAACAGTGGCTCTAGGACAAAGATGGAAGCAAACCAGAGAACAAAAGAATGGCAAAAACAGCAAAGATTAAACAGACTAAAAACTAAACAGCAAAAGAAAGATGACAATGAAGAAAACAGTGTGAACAAGATAAATGAACCAAGGCCTAAGGCCAAGGGCAGGGATGTGGAGAAGAAGTAACAAAGCAAAGCTAAGGCATTCATAAAGAAAGGGAAGAGAATTAGCTTTCTATGAGCACTAATTTCTCCCAATGCTCAATCAAATCAGTGCAACCTAAGCATACAAAAATGGAATGGCAAGATAATCAGCTTGCTATGAGCACTGATTTCTTCCATTACTCAATCAATTCAGTGCTTCAAAGGTTTCTAGCCTAGCTTCTATCACTTCACATGTATCACAAAACAGGTACATTAACAGGAAATTAAAACAGGAAATTAAAACATGCACATCAACAGGAACATAACAAACATGAACATCAACAGGAAATTAAAACAGGGAAAGAAACTAACATGCAATAAACTGAAATTGAAGCAGGAATTGAAATTGAAAATTAAATTGAAACAGAAACCCTAAATTGATTTTGAAATTAAAAACAGAAATTAGAAGTGAACCTAACCCAAATTGGGTGGTTACTTGGCTAGTCCAAGAACACCCCTCACACGTCCCTAAAATTAAAATTATGTATTTTCAATTCCGAAATTGCTCACCAAATCCGCTGAATTGGTGGTGACCCATGCCTCTTCTATTCTCTCTCGATCCTTCTCTGCCCTCAATTTCAATCTATAGCCTCATCTATTTCTTCAACTCTTCACGCCTAGGGTTCCAGCGAGAAAGAGGGGTGATGGGCTGATGTAATAGATGGCTAGAGAGTAGGGGGATGATGATGATTGAGACAGAGGAGTTGGTGGTAGAGAAGGTGGAGTTGTTGATGGAACTGGCAGGGTGATGGTGGTTGCAGAGGGTGAGGGCGAAAGAAGAAGAAAGAAGGAGGAGAAAACGATTTGGGTTAGGGATCGTTTGTTTTGGGGTAGCTGGTATAGGGTTTGGTGCTCCAGTGTGTGGCGGGTTCATCGATTTTTGATGTTCAGCGAGACTAAGCCGTGAGATGTGGAGCTGGTAGGTAGATCGGACGGTGATGCGGAGGCAAGCGAGGAGCGACCGTCGGATGAAGGGATACAACGAAACGAACGGTGCTAGATTAGGTTAGGTGCTGTAGTGTAAGGCGGAGATATCAAACTTTGATGAACAGCAAGGGAGCAACCGTTGGATTCAACTACCATCTAATCTGAAGGCTTGGAATTTCAGCGCTGTGGTGCTTGGCAGAGAATTCAGATTTTGATGATCTATGAAGGAGCGACCATCGGATGCTTCTGAGAACTGATCTGATGGCTGAGAACGGAGGCGTTTTTGTGTGTAGAAAATGAGGTTGTGCGCACCATTCTTCGCGGCTTCCTTGCGTGATTTCTCCCGGCTTTTCACTACTTTTCTGCTCTTTTTGCTCCGCAAGTCATCCAGACTTTATTTATTACCTAAAAATGCAAAATTAATTAATAAAAATATTTATTCTTGAAAACAATGAAAATACAGAATATGGGATAAAATGTAGACTTAATGCATAAAAGATGAGTTAAATGCCAACAAAAAGGGATAAATATATACAATATTTGGCACTCATCACTGGCCAACAATGATACAGGATGCCGCAAGAATGTCCCGACGATGTGAAGAATGTAAGTGTTTCGCCAAAAAGATACACGCGCTAGCAACAACGTCAAATTCTGTAGATAGCCGTGGCCATTTGCAAAATGGAGCATAGATATCGTCGGGCCGTTCATCGAAGGATCAGGGAAAAGACGATTTTTGATAGTAGCCACAGACTACTTCAGTAAATGGGCGAAAGCTAGAGCCTTAGCCAGGATCAGAGACGTGGATGTGTTTACTTTCATATTCCAAAACATCATTTGCAGGTTTGGCATACCAGCGGAATCGTGTCCGATAATGGTAAGCAATTGCAGGAGAAAAATATAGACATGCTCTTCGATACTTTCAAAATAAGGAAGAACAAATCCACCCCCATATACCCTCAAAGCAACGGACAAGCGGAAGCCACTAACAAGACCCTTGCCCTTATCCTCAAAAAGCAATTAGACGAACATAAGGGGCGATGGTGTGAACAGCTGCACAATGTGTTATGGGCATACAGGACAACACGAAGATCTGCCACTGGGGAATCCCCGTTTATGGAGCTGAAGCATTCATCCCAACAGAGATCCTCATTCCAACCACAAAGACCAAAGCATGGGAGAAAAATCTCACAACAGACATGATGTTAGAGAGATTGGACGACCTGGAAGAAAGGAGGGAAGCAACATTGCAGAAGATGGAAAATTATCAACGAAGACTAGCAAGGGAGTACAACAAAAAGGTAAAGCTTCGAAATTTTGTAGAAGGGCAGTATGTGCTAAGAACAATCCCACAGTACCAACGAGATAAGAAATGGGGAAAGTTAGCACCTACGTGGGGAGGACCTTTTATCATACACGACATTGCGGGAGACGGTTCCTACTATCTTCACATACTGAAAGGCGAGGTCCTCCGACATCCTTGGAATGCTAAGTGGCTCAAACCGTACTACCCATAGGAACAACGCAGCTTTGCATCTGCGTGAAGAATACCAGGAGAAGAAAGCAGCGTAACCGCTTTACTTGTTTCTATCTCTGGACGAGGGTTAGCAGACCTCAATCTATCAATCAAACGAACTCTTTCCAAATTCCGAAGAAATTCTGCGGGATGAACAAACGGATCCGAGGGACGAGCACCTTTACATACTGCACATCGAGTAATAAACTATCAATATTGAGGAAAGTAGTTAATCTACAATCTCTCAGGGCTCCCCCGTCAGTGTCTATAAGCGTAAGACCAGGGCGAAGGCACCTAGCAGAAAGAGATACCCAACCAATCTTAAGGCAACGGGTCGATGGAATGGGTGTATATAAATATTTTAACCCCATATCCTAGAACGTAGCCTCGGCCCCCACCATCTGGGAATCCTCTGGCCCAAGGTTCGCCAGCGGGGTGACAGGTCTCAAGACGATCACGAAGGTACCTCCCTTCGGTATCGCACCCAAACACTTAAAACATTATTCGTATGTTTTTTATGTCCTTCCTCACAATGCTTAAAATAAAAAACAAATTGATACTGCAGGTATACCAAAAGAATGATCCATTTCATAAGGGTTGGTTACAAGGAGCGGCAAGGCCAATAACACATCAAAAACATTCTCTTTACAAAATACTAGAAAAATCTAACTGAAGGTTAATGTGGTGGTTTCACTTGGAAGATGCCGCCCCATCAGCAGAGTTGTTCCGAAGAGTTGAAGGGACGCTCCCACCAGAAGAGGGTCCCGAGGAGCCAGGCAAGGAGGCAGGTACAGGACGACGTGGATAGCTCTTGACGAGGCCATGCTCGGTCTTAAGGCCAAGCTCAATCTTCTCCAGCATCTTGTTTGTCTCCTCCGCCAATTGACACCGAGCCTTATGCATAATAACTGTCGTTCGCTGGTGGGCTTGAGATAACAACGAGGATAGACGATTCACTTCTTTAGAAGCAGCACCAACGGCCTCCTCGCGGGATGCCGCCAGACTCTTAAAATAATTAGTCTGTCCTTCCTGCTGCGCTAAGGAAGATTGAGCCTTTTCAAATTTTTCATTTGCAGCGCGGAGTTGTCCCTCGAGCTCTGAAAAAGACAACACAAGGGAGTTAGCACAGAAAAGACACAATCACACTCGACGAAATGAGGTTATACCTTCGACACAATCCGAAGTCTCTTCATACTCATTAACAACCACGTCTCGCGCTTCATCAAGATAGTCACATTCCTCGGATAATTTATTATAATATAGTTGAAGGTTGGTGAGAGTAAATTGACTTGCATATAATTATACCTGCTTCATCGAATCCAAGTGACGAAGGTGGTTGACTTCGTTGTTTATCTCTGTTACCTCTTTGCTAAGTCTGTACATACATACTTCGAGATTTCTCTCAGACTCAGCCTGGCGGGCTATTTCAGCGCGAGACGCAGCAAGGGCTTTGCTGAGATCCCCAACCTTGGCTCTGGCATCGTCCCTTTCTCTGGTAAGACACAACATACTCTCCTTAATTCCCGGAAAAGGAAGGGAGCGAGCCTTTTGTAATTCCTCTTCCAGAAGATGTATTCTAGCCTCTAACAACGAAGTACGCTCACGGGATTCCCGCAGATTCTCATGTGTCCACAGCAGCGTACCATTGAACAAAATACGGTCATGGTTATACAGATTCTGCATATCAACCATCTGAACATGCCTTGCGCGCCATCCCTCAGCCCGAGCGTCCCACTTCTTGGCTTCGCTCTTAATTTTTTCGACTAACTCTTTGATACGAGATTTTTGCCGTGCCCTTTCATTCCGAAGCAATATCATCTCAGGGACTCCACCCACTGAAGATAGGGTGGGAAGACTCAGACATAACAACAAAGTAGTAGAAAGGAATTACGAGGGATAAAAGATGGAGAAGAACTGAACCTGTGAAAGCTGAAACTTTGCCGCGAGTTTGCTCTAACTCAGCGCGAACGGTGGCAAGCTCTGAAAGAAGAACAGCCTCCGCCTCACCCAGCCTTTCTTTCTATTTAAGGATATTCTTCAGTTCTTCTATCTCCACCTCAGCCGCAGATAATGCCTTTTCCCTGTGACGAAGCTTAGCCTCCAGCTTCAAAGATTTTGCTTTAAAGAATTGATACAACACATGGTTACAATGCTCACTCCTCATCTTCTACACATCAAACGGCAAACATTATTACACCGAAGGATTCGAGTGTCACGAAGAGATATGTACGAGGACTTACCTCCAAGACACGCTGCTGGGGAAAACCATATTGGTACCCATCGGCTATGGCCATCATTTCAGCAACAGAAGATGGAGGGTCCGCTACGAGGGTAGCCTCCGGAACACTCAAGCTTTTCCCCCACATCTCGGCTACACGTGTCTCGGAAGATAGCTCCATCATCCGACGAGTATAAGCATCAGAATCTTTCTCGACAGCAACCACCGGGGCAGGATGGGGAACAAACAGCAGATTCTTTTTCTTGAGCCAATCCATTATGGCATCCTCGCCCTCAAACATCAGCGAGTGAGGGAAATCCTCGGAAGGTGAGTCAACCACAGACTTCCCCTTTGTTGTCATCTCCCCATCAGCACAAGCCTCAGCACCACCACGCGCAATAAGATCATCCGCGCCCTCACTCTGAACAACAGCATTTTCTTTACCAAAATCCCCGAGCAAGTCCCAATTATCATTTGGGGAAAGTAAAGAAAAATCTTCGGGAAAACCGAAGGCATCATCAAAGATTTCCCTTGCAGAATATATCCTGTCAAAGGAGAACCCTTGAGAAATGGTGGTAAGAGTTTCCGCAGACTCACCTCCTCTGATAAATTCCGGATCACCAGGGTTATCACCAGCAGGAGCAGACATTTCCGCGGTAACACCTCCCTAGGCCACCGCGA
This sequence comes from Papaver somniferum, assembly GCF_003573695.1. Classification (NCBI taxonomy): domain Eukaryota; kingdom Viridiplantae; phylum Streptophyta; class Magnoliopsida; order Ranunculales; family Papaveraceae; genus Papaver; species Papaver somniferum. Next base: position 40,062,920 of record NC_039358.1, read on the forward strand.
CATTATTTCCCCCATCAACACCATCACAACCCGCACCAGCCTCTTCCTCGACAACATGAGGGGAAGTATCAGTGCGTTCTTCCCCATCAGACATTTCCTCATCCTCGGCAAACTCTTCGTTCACCGGACTGGTAACTTCTTCATGAACATCAGCCTCACCCGTCACAACGGTAGAAGACTGCTTGGGCCAAATCTTTTTCTTTTTCGACACCTACAAACCAATACACGTCCCACAAAAAGAGTTATTTCCTCATACACAGTTTGATTTTCAAAAAAGGAAGGGCGCGGACAGAATCTGCAATAACCATACCTTGGTAGCAGCGGCACTCTTTGGTGGAAGTATAGCACCAGAACCCTCTTCCTCGTCTCCATCAACAACGTCGAGAGCATAAGGAGAGTTCATGCCCTCGAAATTTAAATGCCAGGGACAGAAATCTCCATAACGAGCAGGAGGAGAATCACGAGGCCTGCTACTCTCAGAAGGACGCCAACCGCGCGGACCGGGAATCCAACCATACACCCAAGGACCAACAATTTCAATGACAGTGGCATGCCACTCATAAGCATGGTCACGATTGATCCGTTCACGAGCAGGAAAAAGTTTCCGCTGAGCCGACCCCTCGATGCCGGGAACGTATTTCAGTTTGGCGTCGCTCACCTCACTCAAGAGACGAATTTCACCCTGAGGAGCAGCAAGGTTACGAAGACTAACGCTCCACGGTTTACGGTTCCTACTATTGACATAATCCCCAAAGGAGCTGTTGAAGTATTAGGAGTATACTACTCTCTCTCAGCGGGATCTGGAACGTAACATGTCATCTTCGTCTCCCCCTTACTCCGCGGATAACATTCCCTCAGTGCACGGAGATAGTTCCCCGACAATTGCGACGCGGAACGACTATGAGTATTGGTGGAAGAGACTTCGCGACCAGCCAACGCGTCATAAAAAAAGGAATCACCAGACTTATACAACGGCAGTATAAGACCCGCTTCGAAGGCTCCAACCGCAGTCAACAGGTGAAACTCATCAAACTGATACTTCGAGATGAGCTCGTAAGTAATATCATCCTCAGGGGCATAGAAACGAACCTTGAAGGCTTTAAGCTCATACTTTTCCTTGAAAACTTCAAGGTCAATGTGTTTAAACGTGACTTTCTTCTTGCTAACCGGAACGCTGCGTATCACCGGGGCAGCCTCCTCTTCTTCGGCGGGATCGGACGAACCAACAGAAGCTTTGGAAGATTTTCTTTTAGAAGAATGATTTTTAGATGATTCAGCTCTCGGCACACCAGCTTTGGAGTTCTTCCCTTTGAAAGAAAATACTGGAGGTGGCGGCAGAGGGTTCTGCACGGGCACTATAGAACGAAGAGGGGGAATATCAAAGGTGCCACCACGAGGAGGTGTCTGCGTACACCTGGAGTCATCACAAGGACGAGAAGGAGCACGGATGGCAGCGTATCAAGACCCGGAAGGACCCTTCGATGGATCCCCTTTCCTATGAGGACAAGCCTTTGCCCCAGAAGAAGACGAAACTTTACTACCGCGGGGATCCATTTGCGACAATTTAGAGAGATCTCCCCATGAGGAGATGTATTAGACTCTCTACGCGGAGGGTATCTCGGCAGACTGGAATCCGGAGTTTGATAAGGAAACCGTGGACGGTCAGACATGGCTGCGAGGAGATACAAAAACAAGTTAGAAGCAAACACGAGGGCATCACCAAAGATCAAAAAACCACAAAATCAACAGTTCATTTCAACATAGCCCAGAAACCCTAAAACCCTAAGCATAACAGTTCAATCAATACAATTGAAATAATGGTCTCGTCGACTTGAGAAGAAGAACAGGGGCAAACTAGCATACATTCATCAAAAGATGTTCTTCATCACAAACAAAGTACGACAGCAGCAGGAAATTTACAATCAACAAAAAACTTAAAACAACAGAAACGAAGAAAAGAAACCTTACCACCACAAACAAAATCCCAAAAGAAGACAAATTAGAGAACAAACCAGAAACAAAGAAGAGACGAGCGTAACTAATACTAGGGCAGAGAGAGTTAATGGTTGAAGAACAAAGGATGAAGCCTGACAGGGAGAATGAAATTAATTTTCAAGGAGAATGAAATTAATTTTTCTCCTCTCCTTAATATACTCGAAAGAAAGAGAAGGAAGTTAATGGAGGAATGGGAAACGTGCTCATTAAATGAGCAGTTAATGCACGAGTAAGAAACGTGCCCGAGTATCTAGGAGAAGTTATTAGGAGAGAGGAGGAATATGTAACATATGTTTTCTTCAATGCTCCCACTAAACACTCAAGCCCGAAGAAAAGGGGAAAATTGTGTGTACATATTTCATCATCAAACACGTGTATGTAGGAAGACACGTGGAGAGCATGCGGACCAAGTCATCAAAACATGATGACACACACCCCCAGCCAAGAAGCCCATCCCGTCGACGTCGGATCTTTGACCGGACAAATCTAAGGGCAGAGATTAAAAGATGTACCAAAAGCAGGTGTACTACGGAGCACCAAATAACTCCCGAAGAGTTACTTTATCTCATCCCCAAAAGAAGCCAAGATCAACGGTGAAGAGAAGGTTGACTGACATGGACGTGACAGGGGCAGAAGACACTTGTCTGACATGAGCATGCGTCTCAACTACCCGCATTAAACACTCTGAGCAGTGTACGTGTAGATCAACCCTTGGAACGAACGAGGATGACTCTGCGTGATCGAGCAATGAACGAAGACCTCTGCATGATGGACACAAAGCACAAGAAGATAAGGTTCCAACGGCCCTCAGAAACGGGTCCCACACTCTAACCCTATAAATACCCCCTCTCCACCAAGAGAGAAGGGGATCGTAAAATAAAGAGAGAGGTCGAGAGAGAAGGATTGTGAGTGTAAGTTTACTTTTTACAATTCGCAAACCTATGTAAGCTCCAGAGTCATTCGACTACTTCTGTAATCATCAAATGCATAGTGAAAACGACAACCCCGTGGATGTAGGCCTTAGTGCTGAACCACGTAAATACCAGTCTTATTTACATTTCAGCACTTTACGTTCATTTCATACTCCACGAGTTTTACTTTTATACTTCTTTTCTTTATTTTCCTCTATGTGAACGCCTCTGGTGATGATATCAGATGAGGCTATGATAAACCCGAAGGTTTTGAGCCAAGGAATCAATGGAATTGTCTCATCAGTGCGAGCATGTGTATAGAATGCGAATATTATTTGTGAACATATAGATGCCTTCGTGATTTACGTGTTCACAGATACAATTGGAAAGGGTAATAGAAGAAGCGGGGATATTTCCATTTACATACGAACTCCTGCACGCAAAAATTCCTGCGAAATGTACGTTACCTACATTTGGAAGCATCTTTACTGGAACTAAAAGTGCAGTTCAGCATCTTAAGCAGTACAAACACTCGTTATTACAATGGGGACGCAATGGGGCGATTATATGTAAATACTTTCCTGCGAAAAGCCTTGGCATGGTTCGATGGATTGCCGGAAGAAACAATCTCATCTTTTGAAGAGATACAGAGCATATTTCTCGAGACATAAATTAGCAATAATTTATTGAAGCATGGGATCGAGACATTATTTAACTTAAAGGGAATGACTAATGAAAGTTTGCAAAGTTTGGTACCAAGGTGGAGGACTATCTGTAGCGATCTAGCTGAAAGAGTATCAGAAGGGAACTTTATTCGTGCATTCATTAACGCCTTGTTCGCAACAGTTCTTTTGAAAGCATCCGTTGTAGATGAAGAGACATATCCAAAAGACATGAAATCCTTTATAAATAACGAACGTTTTTCTCAATTCCACACATCAAAAATTTATGTTTTCTTTTCTCTCTAAGCATCATCAGAATCGCATACCGTGTGTTCTTGGTTGGGTCAAGGAAGTACAACTCTTAAATCCAACAAGTTATTAGGGATTAATTGTATTTTGAAAGCAATATTTCATTGACCAATTGTACTCGTCAATTTGTTGGGAAAGGTCGAAATAATTGTTGAAAAGAATCACAAGGCCTTGAAGTCAATGATACAACATTATTTTCGTTCTCATATTTTTCATCCTCTGGTACCCAATTTTCGACAAGTTCTCTTCGGTTAATCCATTCAGGTAACAAGGACGAGCTAGGACTGCAGGTCTTGGGATCCACCTAGAATGAGTGGGCAACTACCAACCCATGCCTCAAGCTGGCTCTACCCTTGCACGTAGTACTGATCCACTTGATGTATTCAGATATCATGGAATGAAATTGTTGCAATTGAAATTATGGGTTTGTTTGAACTTTTAACTGATCTACATTTTTCTGATATGAACTTTTAAATTTGTTCCTAAAATTGGAACTTTAGCTAAAATGTAAATATTTTGAATTCTCAGAAGATTAACGATGTATACAAGTTAGAATAAAAACTTAAAATATTAATATTATGATGTTGGGCAATACAGTTTTTCTTTGATAACTAATTGTTGGAAATTTGATTTTATTGTTTTCAGTCATGTAGTGGATGAGACAGGTTTGACATGTTTTACCCAAAATACAAATATATTAAGTCAAATCCAATTGAGTCTGGTGATTTCAATCAGACTTATACAAATTAGATCCAGTTTAGAAAGAAAAACAAAAAAATTAATCGGTTCGTTAGCCATTTCTGTTAGTTAGCTGTTTCTTGGTTATCTGTTAACTACAAATAATTTTTTTGATCATGTCCTCTTAATCAAGAACCAGTTTCATTGTCTTTCTATAATTCTCGATAAACTTCTAAGGTAGTTTAACTAAATGTGAACGTAACGTTACCAACACATTTCAATCGTGAAAATCTTGTTGAGGATTTATGCATGCATCTAAAAGACAACAAATAAAGAGTATCTAATTCCCCACACTTATTGAAAGGAATTTAATTAGGAATGGGAAAATGTGGCCTAAAAATTAACTCTAACAGTACACGCTATGAATGTACTTATTAAAAGGTCCTTAGTTGGTGCATTACAATATGTCACTTGGATCAGACCAAATATGTTATGCAATTAATCAAGTGTGTGAACATATGAGTACACCTACATTATTTCATTTAGTGGCAGCTAAGAGGAACTTATGATAAAACTCAGTATTATTTTATAGAAGGGATGACATCCCTCTTTTCTTTCTCTGATTCTGACTGGGCGGGAAACGCCGATGATAGAATATCCACATGTGGGTATTGTATGTTCTTTGGTTCTAACTTAATTTCTTGGTCTTCCAAGAAACAACCAACTGTTGCAAGGAGCTCCACTGAAGCAGAATATCATTCTTTGGCACACACAGCTGTTGAGGTGCTCTGGGTCTGTCAACTTTTAAGGAATTTATGTATTTTCTTGCCTACTTCTCCTACTCTGGGTTGTGATAATAAAATCTCTATCTCTCTCGCCTCCAATCCAGTTCTTCACAATAAAATGAAGCATGTAGCTCTAGACTTTCACTTCATTAGAGAACTGATTCAGTCTAAGACTCTTCACATTATTTATATTTCCACAAATGATCTAGTTGTTGATGTCTTTACCAAAGGACTGGCAACCCATCGCTTTGATTATATGCGTCACAAGCTGAGTGTTCTTTCGGCTTCAAAGCTCCGCTTGAGGGGAGATGTTAATGTATAAGCAGTGTTATGGGTGCTCTTAGTCGTTTTGTTCTGTGGTTATCACTGACAGGCTGTATAACTATCAGTTTTGCTAAACGTGTTGTCCAGCCTGTCTGTAGGGACTGCACCTTTATATAGTGACTTATCATCACTTTAAACTTGTAATCTGTTTTTGTAATCTTTCTCTTAATTCACTTTCATTACCATTTCTGTAGATAGTGTTCGAATGAGTTGTGACATGAGGTGGAAAAATGGAATCTCGTGGTGCGTTAGGATGCCATGTCTCTTAATGCTTGCACAATGAAGTGCAACTATCATTCGTCTATCGTAGTCTAATTATCCTTTCAGTTTACCCTATTAAATACCAGATCACACATATCCGTTGAGTTGTTCATATACAAATTGAAATAGCTCTACATCATAAGAATCTGCATTATTTTTTGTGTGATGGGAGTTTATCGAATAGTGATGAATGGACTGAATTACCAGACCAATGGGCCTCCATCCATAAATTTACTAAGTTATACCACTATTAACTATTTTTCTAAATTTTTTTCCATATTTGAAAGCCTTACGCCCTACGTCATGTTCTTGTTTGGGGAACTGGTCCATTGACAGACCTACACCTTCACAAAATATTATAAAATAGAGAAGCCGAGCCCCGTTAAATAAAAACCCCAAACGACGGGGTGAGACAAAGCCGAGTCACACCAAATAACCGAGCCACACCAAATCAAAATGGTATTGGTATAGCAACGGGGCGAAGCTGAAGCCGAGCCACACCTAATCAAAAATGTATTTCGACGGGAGGGGCGAAGCCGTGCAACACCAAATCAAAAACGCGACGGGACGAGGCGAAGCCGAGCCATACCTAATCAAAAATGTATCGCGACGGATCGGGGAGAAGCTCCACAACACTTAATAAAAAAATACACAAGACGGCAGGGTGAAACCATGCAACACCAGATCAAAAATGCATCGGGACGGCGCGAGGCGAGCGAGCCACACCTAATCAAAAAGGCATCGCGATGGGCTAGACGAAACCGTGCAACGCCAAATCAAAAATGCATCAGGACATGACGAGGTGAGGCGAAGCCGAAGCCGACCACACCTAATCAAAAATGTATCGTGATGGAGCGTGGCGAAACCCCACGACACCTAATAAAAAATGCACGACGGGGCGAGGCGAAGCCATATCACACCAAATCAAAAATATGGCTAAAAGTAAAAAATTGCCCGAACATAGCACGGGCATAAAAACCTAGTTTATGTATAGTTATCAGGGCCTCCAATTTTTTCCAATGAATATGGGCTCTAGTTGGCCGCATGAGTGGCCGGCCGTTCCCCCTGATAACCAGGCAATTTAAAAATAAACTTGGGATGATGGTTATGAGTTGGGATTTCACTCATGGCACGGCTTATAAGAACTCAACCGCGAAGAAACCAAATAGCACTCTTAAATTTGATTGCTTATGCTTGTTTCTTTCTTACGCTATTTCAATATGTTCCGTCACGTAAATGAAACAGGCAGGGATTTAATGAAAAGACATACTTAATTGTTAATCTCTCTAACATACAAAATCAAACTCTTTCGTTTTGATATTTCTTGATTCATTTGCATTTGATTACTTCATTTAATTAACATGTTATATTTTCGGAAAATGGGTCATTTGTCCAAATATTTTTAAATTACGGTTCAAATGGAAGAGTAAAAAATAATTTGGGTGAAATGGACAAAAAAATGGGCACGATGAAACTGGTTACATCCTACCTATTTTTATATTTTTGTCCATTTAAACAGTATCAAAATCTAACTGTCCATTTCACCCAGGAATTGTTGATTTTGGTCTTTGTAACCAATTCTGTGTTATATTTTTGGGTTCAATGATTTTGAGTAAACCGGGACTACCGAGCGCCAGCCAGGTCAAGGAAGAAGCGAAAAGTTCAGCCTCAATGAGTAACTTTTGATTACTATCTTCAGATTGATTGATTATCTCACGAGCACAAACATTTTCTTTCTTTTTGGGTCGATCAGGATGAAGGAAGAAATCTAAGGCATATGCATATTATTTTACCTGCATAAGATTCTTTTGGTCGTACGATTTTGTATAATGTCTGTCACGTATCATCTTCTTAATCGAGAATCATTTTCACTCTTTTTTGCATAATGTGTTAGTTTCTGGTTTCAGAGGATCGGATCAAGTGATATTAATTCAAATGGATGCACATGGTAAACAGTTCACTGCACCACACATACTCGGCACACCTATATACTGCAATGAAGGAACTAGATTCATTTATCGGGACAATTACAAATAACATTGTAGTGTACGGTGTACCAAATACTGAAATATAGGAATATCGAATTTCTCACTGCTACTAGTCATGTAATGGATGAAAACCGTTGACTGAAAATCCGCCATCTACACAAATAACTTGGCCAGTGAGGTAAGAAGCAGCTGGGAGGCATAGGAATGCAACCAGAGATGAAACATCCTCTGGTTCTCCTATGCGACGGATCGGGGTTCGTGCAATGACGCTGGCTACATACTCCTTGTCTTGCAGTAACTGCAATTAATAACCGTTCCTAGATAAGTACAAGTAGGAAAAATTCAACAAGGCACCGCAAACAAGTTATACCTGTTCGATAGGTGGAGTTCTGGTGAGCCATGGTGCGACGGAATTGACACGAATCTTGTCTTTGGCCCATTCACAGGCGAAGTTCTTGGTAATTTGATTTATTGCTCCTGCAAAAAATTTATTAATACAGATTAAGAATAAAAATGATACAGATCCTAAACTGCTTTAGTCTTTTAGATTTGTCAGAATGAAAATGATCTGTTACCTTTACAAGCTGAATAATTGCATAACATAGGTAAAGCAACGATTCCAGCAACAGAGGAAATGAAAACAATATTTCCTGAACCAGATGCTTTCAAGAGAGGGTGCGCAAGTGTTGAGATATGATACGCAGATTCGAAGGTTGTTGTCATGACTTTTGAGTGATCCTCAGCAGTGAAGTCCAAGGTGTTTTTAAATATGTATAAACCAGCATTGTTTACCTATAAGAATATGTTATCATCTCTATAATTTTAAATTTTTCAATCTAGCACACTAGCTACGGCAGGTTGAGTCAACTTACAAGGATGTTGAGCTTTCCACCAAAAACAGTAGAAACTGTTTTCATCAATTCCTCACGGTCAGCTGGGACAGAAACATCACAAACTGACCCAGTGACTTGATAACCTTTTGCCTCCCAGTTTTTCAAGCACTCATCGATGTCGCTTTTGGTTCGGGCACAAATATGAATTGTTGCACCTAGCCCAGCCAATTCCTCTACAATGGCATGCCTGCTCATTAAAAAAAAAAGTGAACATTAGAAAATTTTCAAATCTAAGCAAAAATGGAAAAACAAAAGGAAAAAGAGTAGTAGTATAAAGAAAAGTACCCAATTCCTTTGGTTGCACCGGTGACAAGAGCAGTCATTCCTTTGAGGGACCATCTTCGACACAGAGTACTAGAACTACCCTCTGCCATGGTTCCTCTCTGGAAGTAGTATTGCAATCTCTAATCTCCTTGGTGATACAAGGGGATTCAGAACCAGCCAGGAAATTAGGGATAGATCATAACAGTCAAGATCTAGAAAGTACAAAATTTAGCCATTGTTTCTGTGGAGAATTGTACATAGTACAGTTAAACTAGGGCCTAGGGAATCTGATTGGCCATGTGCTAACCTCAAAACGAGAGCCGCACCTACTTTGTACTTTCTATAATTTTGTTTGGCTCATATTGTTGGGACCATATGGTGGAAACGTGAAACATGTGGTACATCAGTACATGTATAATGAATCAGTGATCCGGGGCTATGTTGTAAAACGGGAGCGCCTTTGGCGCTTAAAGGCGCACTAGGTGTGGAACCAGCGTGTGATGTACTGAGATATTCTAATGAGGTAATATAGAAGATAAGTGGTACTAAACAGTATTCAAGCCACACAGTACATCTGGGTAGAAGAGTTATGGAGATATAACTAGTAAACACAATAACCTCAGTACCATTGTACCGCCTCTTTTCTCTATTTTCATGATAAACTTCAATTCCAAGTACAGGTGTATTAAAGAGAAAGAAACCTAACGAAACCCTAATGTGTCACTGACCATACACGTGTTCGTACTACACGCGTACAGATTTAACAGACACTTAAAACTTAAAGCAGAATTAACTGAAGTAAAACAGCTAATTAATTTTACTGAGAGCTAAATACACCCCAACGGTGGTTGCAGGCACCATGGTATCATGACAATACTCCCTCCATCAGAAGGTCCTTGTCCTAAGGATTGTAATTTGGAAAATGTGCTCTCACGTTGGATAAGTCTTCCCATGTAGCATCTGCTGGAGTGGTATGTGACCATTGAATCAGAAGTTGTTGCACTGCAGTACCTTGGCGAAAAACTTGGCGAGAGTCTAAGGTGGCAATGGGTTTGAGTATGATCTCACTCTCTGAATCAACTAATGGCAGTAAAGGAATAGTATTTGCAGTAGCTCCAATCTTCTTCTTTAATTGAGATACATGGAAGACAGGGTGAATCTTGGAGCTTGGGGCAGTTGTAGTTTGTAAGCAACCTGACCAACTTTTTAAATTACTGCAAATGGGCCATAATACCGGATAACTTGAAGTTCTTGCGCAAGGCCATAGAAGTCTGTCTATAAGGCTGCAACTTCAAATATACCATATCACCAACAACAAATGACCTATATGTTCTTTTCTTGTCAGCAAACCATTTCATTCTCTCTTGGGCCTTATGCAAATTTTCCTTGAGAATGTCTAGAACAAGATCCCTTCTTTGTAAATATTCTTCAACTGATGCTACAGATGTAGTGGATGTTGTAGGAAAAGCCAAGTGAGGTGGTACATACCCATATAATGCTTGGAAAGATGACATCTTCAATCTTGTGTGATAGTTGGTGTTGTAACCATTGTTTTAGCTTGTGACCTGTTATGCATCTCAAGTAGCTCTCTAAGCAAGCATTAACTCTTTCAGATTGTCCATCTGACTGAGGATGATAGGCAGTATCATAGAGAGATGTGTGCCCAAGGTTCTGAAGAGTTCTTGCCAAAACTTGCTGGTGAAAACTTTGTCTCTGTCAGACACAATGGAAGTTGGTAGGCCATGGAGCTTAAAGACAGTGTTTAAGAATTCTTGAGCTACTGTGATAGCTGTATATGGATGAGTAAGACCAATGAAATGATTGTACTTAGTGAATCTATCCACCGCAACTAAGATAACATCTTTATTGTGGGATTTAGGAAGGTCTTCAATAAAATCCATGCTAATGTGTTGCCAAGCTTGAGTAGGTACTGGAAGGGGTTGTAGAAGACCAGCAGGGTGATGATGATCAAGTTTTTTCTTTTGGAAAGTGTCGCATTGGCTGACTAGGAGCAAATTGTCTTGTTTTAAGCCCTTCAAGTAGAAGTAGGTTTTGGACCTAACATAACTGCCATGAATACCAGAATGGCCACCAATGGCAGAGGATTGAATGGAATGCAAAATGTGGTTCCTCAGGTTGGAGTTAGTACCTACATATATCCTTCTCCAATTAAGTGAAATGAGGGACTGCAGAGGGGTTGACCAATAGTTGTGGAATAAGTGTAGAGGCCACTATATCATTAGTGGAGTTGTTGATGATATCTTGAGTACAAGCTGTAGTAGATAATGCTACATCATTGCAAGTGAAGGAAGAGAGAGCATCTGGAAGTCTAGAAAGAGCATCTTCAACTTTGTTTTCTAAGCCTTTTTTGTAGTGAATTGTGTAATCAAACCCCAAAATCTTAATGAGCCAACTTTGTTGTAATGAAGTTGTAATTTTCTGATCCATGAAATGCCTAATACTCTGTTGGTCAGTGTTGATGATGAAGTAGTGCCCAGTGAGATAATGTCTCCATTTGGTAACTGCATTGACAACAGCCAGTAGCTCTTTTTCATAAGTAGATAGTCCCAAAGACTTTGGCCCTAAAGGCTTGCTGTAGAAAGAAATGTCCCTCCCTTCCTGCAGGAGAACATCTCCAATGCCTCTAGAACATGCACCAGTTTCCACTACAAATTGTATTGTGAAACCAGGAAGTGCAAGCACAGGAGTAGTGCACATAGCATTTTTAAGAGTGTTGAAAGCTTTTTCATCCAATTGAGACCAAAAGAAGGAATTCTTCTTCAGTAAATCAGTAAGAGGTTTACTGATAGTGCCATACCCTTCTACAAACTTTCTATAATAGCCTGTGAGGCCTAAGAAACCTCTTAATTGTTTAAGAGTAGTAGGAATGGGCCAAGACTGCATACAAGCAATCTTCTCAGGATCAACAGCCACTCCATCTGAAGTAATAATGTGGCCTAAGTACTCTAGAGAAGCTTGAGAAAAACAACATTTAGAATATTTGACAAATAACTTGTATTCTCTAAGCAAGGAAAGAACCAGTGAGAGATGTTGCACATGTTCTTGGATGTTTGAACTATAGACCAGAATGTCATCAAAGAACACAAGAACAAATTTTCTCAAGTATGTACCAAATACAGAATTCATAAGTGCCTGAAAAGTTGTATGGGAATTTGTTAGAACAAATGGCATTACCTTGAACTCATAATGGCCATGATGGGTTCTGAATGCTGTCTTGTGGATGTCAGGGGCATGGACTCTGATTTGGTGATAACCACCTCTTAAATCCAGATTATTAAAGATTTTTGTTCCATGCAACTCATCCAAAATCTCTTCAATAACAGGAATGGGGAACTTATCTTTAATGGGGATGGATTTGAGCTTCCTATAATCAACACAAAACCTCCAAGTATTATCCTTCTTTTTCACTAAAAGTATTGGGAAGCAAAGGGACTATGACTGTCTTGAATAATCCCATTTTTGAGCATTTCTTGGACCAAAGACTCCACTACTGACTTGTGGATATAGGGGCATTTATATGGTCTCAGATTGACAAGTTGTGAATTAGGTTTAAGAGGGATTTGGCGGTCCAAAACTCTTGGTGGCGGTAATAGTGTTGGTTCCTCAAAAACATCAGAGAAGGTGTTGAGTAACTCATAAACTGGTTTGGGTCAGCTGGTATAGGAGTCATAGTGATACAAAAATAAATTGTCCAACTAGAGCTGGAGTATTCTTTTTGATAAAAAATTTCATTGTATTACTACTAAGCAACATGAGAGTTGGTTTAGTAGATGTACCTTGTAGTGTAATTTCTTGACCATTCTGAATACATGAAATAGAAAGTTTGGCCAAATTAAAAGTGACATCACATAAAGTTCTCAACTAATCAGCTCCCAAAACTATATCACATCCTCTTAGAGGAAGTAATCTCAAGTTTGCAGAAAATTGGTGTTGTTGCATTGTCCACTGCAATTGTGGACAGTTACCTGTGCTTGTAGTTTTAGCCCCATTAGCCAGAGTGACCAGCATGTGAGAAGTTGGTTGAACTTCACATCCCAATTGAGTTTCCAGAGCAGAGTCAATGAAGCTATGAGTACTTACTTTGTCAACTAGCACAATAATGGCTTGCTTCTTAATGAATCATGGTATCCTAATGGTGTCAGGATTGGCATTTCCAGTAAGAGCATGGAGAGAGATCTCCATATCTGATTCAACCAAGTGATCTTCATTAGGAGCTTGTGGAGGTGGAGGCTCTACTTCATCAGCTTCATGGTCAGCTATCATCATAAATAACTGTTGTGATTTACATTTATGGCGTAGTTGGTATTTATCATCACAGTTGAAACAAAGTCCTTGAGCTCTTGTCTTACTCATATGCTCATAAGTTAGTCTTCTGATGGGTGGTATATATGGAGATTTGGGTGGTGGGTGAGAAGATTAGGGAGTGGTTGTAGAAGGTGATGCACCCATAGTGGAAGGAACAATAGGTGTTCTCTGTGGGACAAATTTTTGGTAAGTGGAAGTAGTGTGTGTTGGTTTAAGTGGAATGGGTTTTGAGGTTTGGGTTTGAGATGAGAGGGATAGCTCTTGTAATCTAGCCAGATAAAAAGCTTGAGAAATGGTTGTAGGTTTTTGTATCTGAACTGAACTCTTAAGAACTTCTTTTAACCCACTGATAAAGCTCAATACAAAGTATTCCTCAGTAAGATGAGGGTTTTTACTTAACATTAAGGCCTTTAATTGTTCAAACTGCTCAAAATATTCTTCAACAGATGTAAGTTGAGACAATTTTTTAAAACAACCCACATAGTTATCATTTGCTAGATCCTCAAAACGATTACAAATAGCTTCTACAAAAACAGGCCAAGAGATGAAGGTTTTACCAGCAAGGAAATCTAGAAACCAAGAATCAGCTTTGCCTTCCAAGTATAAAGAAGCAATTTTTGTCTTCTGCTCGTCAACAATTGAGTGGATCTGAAAGCACCTCTCACACTTACAGATCCAACTACGAGGGTTATCACCAGAAAATCTGGGGAAATCGAGTTTTGGAGCTTTAGAGAAGTTTCTGAAGGTACCCTTTTGATTGTTGTTGTTGGAGCTCTCAGCAGAAGAAGATCCCTGTGGTTCTGATTGAGGTCTAGAAAGAACCTGAATAAGAGAGTCAAACTTAGCTTGATTGGCCTCGGAAATTTTCACCAAATAAGCAAGCAAGGTATCTTGTCGTTGAGCAGCTGTCGTACGTTCTGCTGCTTCACGAGTATGTAGATCTGTGAGATTTTTGATGAGCTGAGATAGTTCACGGGTGGTCGAATCTACATCTTTGATGGTTGGACCAGTCATGGTGTGAAGGAAGAAAGAGAAAAAGATCGACTAGGTGATACCAAATGTGATGTATTGAGATATTCTAATGAGGTAATATAGAAGATAAGTGGTACTGAACAGTATTCAAGATACATAATACATCTGGGTAGAAGAGTAATGGAGATATAACTAGTAAACACAGTAACTTCAGTACCACTGTACTGCCTCTTTTCTCTATTTTCATGATAAACTTCAATTCCAGGTACAGGCGTATTAAAGAGAAAGAGACCTAACGAAACCCTAATGTGTCACTGACCATACACGTGTTTGTACTACACCCGTACAGATTTAACAGACACTTAAAACTTAAAGCAGAATTAACTGAAGTAAAATGGCTAATTAGTTTTACTGAGAGCTAAATACACCCCAAGGGTGGTTGCAGGCACCATGGTATCATGACACAACGACTAGCAAAAAAAAGGCGCCAAGGCGAGGCTCCATGACCTTTTTTTCCTGGTGCCTTTAGCGCCTAGGGAGCACTTAAGCGCTAGGAGAGGCGAGGCGATGGGCTTGGCGCCTCTCCTAGCGCCTTTTACAACATAAATCCGGGATTCAATACTCATCATGTATGAAACTGAGAACTCTTATTATTTGGGGCTTTGGATCGTATGTGACCGGGAGCTCTCTATTCCTAAAAACTAGATGTGGATGTTTTGCTTTTATTTTCGTAAGAGTAAAGCAAAACAAAAAACAAAAAAAAGTAAGCGTTTTGATTTCTCAAGAGTAGGAAGATATGAGTAGGGGAATTTCCGATGGAACTTAACAAATCAATTTTTTCATTCAATCAGGCGGATGAGAAAAGTTGATTTTCCAATATGGTAAAAGTCTGCGGCGGCTTACAAAGAAGTGTGGTGGACGTAAAGCTGTTGGCGGTTGAGTAAAATCCGGCGCGGTGGACGTAAAGCTGGTGGTTGATTCTGGGCCGCGGGGGTTGTAGTAAAGCTGCCGATGGTTACTTGCAATAGCAAAAAAACAGATGTATTTTTACCACTATAAATTATCCCCACTTTCAAACACTCCACTCACACCAAAATTCACTTCTCTTGAATCTTGAATCTTCTCTATTAAATTTCTTCTAATTTTTATTCTAGTGTTTTAATTTCCTCAATTGAAATGTCTCAAAAAGCTATTACACTTTTTTGTGATACAGAACTAAAGTTGTTGGTTCTAACATATGTTGTAATTTCGAAAAGATTGAAAATAGTAAAAGGGAGGTGCAAGTTTTAAAAATTAATCCAATAAAATGTTCATCTAAAAGGCAAAGAAAAACTCAAGTTTTGAAAGTGAACAACCGAAGTTACAAAAACAAAGGAAAAACAGTTCATGAGCATGTTGAATGGAAGATACATCAAATGAAGATAACCAGGAAGCCACAGATTGTAACAGATTTTTATTCAAGTCTTATTATTGTGTAAGTTTGTATCTTGTAAAACAAGTGGCAGTAACATTAATCAATGAAAATATTTAGACCTTAAATTAGACTTACTATGCTGGTTTTAAAATGAGGACAAAGGTATTAAGATACTCACTAGTTCTTCGTAGGACAATCCAGAACTATTATTATGAACTACTTACACAACTTTTGTATAACGTCTCACATCCTTATTGATAAATGAAAATTTTAGTTTAAGGCTCTCTAGTCGTTCTTAAATTTTCATTACGCAAAGCTACAAACCTTTGACACACTTTCCCATATATGTAGCCAACATCGAATAAGAGCAACATCTTCTTTCGTAATAAAGAGAGAGAGAGAAAGGGTTGTTTGGATGTAGTGTACATGTGATTGAAATCGACCATCTTAAAGTATGTTGAAACAAGTTTCGTAAAGAAAAGGTTTGTCGTTAGTTTGTTTTCATACATCTAGATCTATTTCGGTCGCTTCATCTTCAGTTACACCGTTAAATGTTACTCGATCAATTTCCCTTACCTGAGAAATAACTCGGGTGAGGGCATTGCTTGAAAACAAGCAGACAAGCCATGAACATCTCGATTGATTGTTAAGTTGCTCACACGATCTAGATAGATAGAAATCATCAAAGTTCTCTTTGTCTCAAACTTTGTTGATTCCACAAGTTTTATACTTGTGAGGTGAATAATAATCTAGGCTGCACTTCGGGTTGCATAAGTCCGGATTTTGAGGTTAGCTAGACTTTTCCTATTGCTATCTATTTCCATCACCTTTGATCAAACTTTTTGATTGTAAAAGGAAATCATATATAGGTTTAATCTGTGGGGGAAAGAGTTTGTTTAAAGTCTTCAATTGAGTTGACGCAACTCTTAGTTGGTGTGACGTCAGCTAAGGGAATCAATTACGCGGAGTCCTGCTGGGATTCAAGAGGCGTAAGGAGCGCGACTATACCTTAATCGGTGGGATACCTTTTAGGGCTCAACTACATTCCAGTCTGAAGTTAACTGGTAGTAGGTTAGTGTCTGTAGCGGCTTAATACAGTTTGGTGTTCAATCAGGACTAGGTCCCGGGGTTTTTCTGCATTTGCGGTTTCCTCGTTAACAAAACTTCTGGTGTCTGTGTTATTTCTTTTTCCGCATAATATTGTTTATATTTATAATTGAAATATCACAGGTTGTATATTGATCAATTATAGCAGATACATCCGACCTAGTTTGTTGGATACGACTTGATTGATTCTTGGACATCGGTCTTTGGTACCGTCCAAGTAATGTCTTTGTGATTAGGTTCACGGATTTAATTCTGTAAACATTCTAATTGCAAGAGAGAGGGATATTTGATTAAGTTTAACTCTCGGAGTTGTATTGAGTTTGTCCATATAGATTTCCTAAGAAAAAGTTGGTGGTATATTTTGATACCCCCGCGTTTTCAAACACCATATAGCACTTCTACAGAAGATGACACATATGTAAGGAACTTCTGAAAATGTCCTAGGTGTTTTTGATGGAATGGACTGATTAAAATGTAGGAACTAATTGATTCACTATCATTTCATGTTTTATTTGGTGTTATGGTGTGTTATGTTTATCTAATGAAAATTTCTTTGAATTTTCACCATCAATATCATGATAATTTGAACCTTTCTTATAATAAAAGCATACTATATTGAATTAAATCAAATACACTACATTAAAGCAACTACTACATAGTCGTCGATTAATGTCCTCGTTCAATTTCTGGGTGGTGGAGCATCTACGAGGATGAAGGGGTTGAATCTGTTGAGTCTCTAGAATGTTGAAACAAGCTTGGAAAGAAAAAGGTTCGTCGTGAAAAACTTCCCATATTGCTAGCGTCCTTGGTTCCACTTCATGTGCATCTTCGCCGTTCAATCTATGGCGGTTATTGTGCATTACCTGAGCACAGAACTCGGTGACTTCGCGACTAGTTATTTGAAAACGATTCGAAAATCCTAGAACATCACAGTTATACAGGTTCTTTGTTTCTACCACAAACATTGCAAAAACTCTCCCCCAAAAACTCACAGCCGAATACGCATTAGTTATATCTCTTGATTGAAAAATAGAAGCTCTACAATTAGCTAAATCCTCTTTTAGGGTAAACTTAACACCACGGATTCTTGAAGGCATTTGTAGATTTTTGAGTGACATTTAGAGGTGTGGAAAGGTGTGAATTTGGAGTTGAGAAGAGTTGAATTTATAGGATAAGAAATAGAGCCGTTAGATGATTAGATTTTTTGCCGTTCAGATATATCTGTTGGCCGGCAAACCAAAGACGCGCAGCTTGAGTTATACCGCTAGCGGTTTCATTTGATACGCGTGGTGGATTAGAAGCCGCTTGCGGTTGGAAGAGTTCCATGCGGCTCTTGTTGAACCACAATGGGCTAACCAATAAACTTACCCATTTTCCCATCTATTTTTATATTTTGGTCATTCCATAGTGGGTCAAAGTGGGCAGATTTGCCATCTTATAGGAACCGCTCTAGGGTCTTCCAAGTTAAACAAAACCAAAATATTTTTTCTTGCATTGGACATTACAATTATTCTTTGATAGCTTAAAATTGTTGGAAATCTGATTTTATTTTTACTAGTCATGTAGTGGATGGAAACCATTAACCGAAAATCCGCCATCTACACAAATAACTTGGCCAGTTATGTAAGAAGCAGCTGGGAGGCATAGGAAAGCAACAAGAGATGAAACATCCTTTGGTTCTCCTATGCGACGGATTGGGGTTCTTGCAATGATACTGTCTACATATTCCTTGTCTTGTAGCCTCTGTAATAACAAGGTATAGTAAATTAGGGAGGCATTAAAGGGTAAAGCAAGAAACATGATCAGTATGAATATGTTGCCTCTAATTTCACATACGATAGAGAATTCAGTTTAGTTAACAGTTCCTCAGGAAACTACAAGTAGAAAGAACTCAACAAGTTAAGGCACAAAAAGTTATACCAGTTCCAGAGGTGGAGTTCTGATAACCCATGGTGCAACGCAATTGACACGAATCTTGTCTTTGGCCCATTCGCATGCAAAGCTCTTGGTAATTTGATTGATTGCTCCTGCAAATACCATTGATACATATTTGAGTTAATCCTTCAGAAACTCAACGTTTCAATCATGGAATTTTGTCAGATTGAAAATGATCCATTACCTTTACAAGCTGAATAATTGGACAACATAGGTAAAGCAACGACTCCAGCAACCGAGGAAATGAAAACAATGTTTCCTGAACCAGATGCTTTCAAGAGAGGGTGTGCAAGTGTTGAGAAATGATAAGCAGAATCCAAGGTTGTAGTGATGACTTTTGAGTGATCCTCAGCCGTGAAGTCCAGGGTATTTTTGAATATGTATAAAGCAGCACTGTTTACCTGTAACGTATAAAGAACTTCCAATTACGCAAGTATCATCTCTATAATTTCAAGTTTTCAAGGAAGCACACCAGCTAGGGGATGGATTAGCACCATTGAGTGAATCAACTTACAAGGATGTTGAGCTTTCCACAAAAAAAAGTTGAAACCGTTTTCATCAATTCCTCGCGTTCAGCTGGAACGGAAACATCACAGACTGAACCGCTGACTTGATAACCTTTTGCCTCCCAGTCTTTCAAGCAATTATCAATATCGTCTTTGTTCCGTGCACAAAAATGAATTGTTGCACCTAGCCCGGCCAGTTCCTCTACAATAGCATGCCTGCTCATTAAACAAAGAGTGAACATTAGAAAATTCAAAATTTCAAATCTAAGCAAAAAAATAATAATAATTAGTAGTAGTAGTAGTATAAATACCCGATCCCTTTAGTTGCACCGGTGACAAGGGCAGTCATTCCTTTAAGAGACCATCTTAGACTCAGGTTAGTAGCACTACCCTCTGCCATGGTTCTTTGATTTCCTCTCTGGAAGTAGTACTCTTATTATCACTAATCTCCTAGTCCTAGGTGATACAAGGGGATGAAGCAACCAGGAATTTAAAGATCTACCAGTAGATTAGTACAATAATTCAGCCATTTTAAAGTTAAAAGTAGGGCCCCTCCTTAATGATGCATGCACTGACCTGACAACCAGAGCCGTGTTTAACTTTGTTCCTGTAATTTTGTGAATTTTGTTAATGAGTTGGTTTCATATGGTGGGAAAATTGAATTTGGGAAGTCTTTTATTTTAAGCAGCCGCCTAATATGGGCCTCCTCAGAGCCACACAACTTTGAAGTAAACTTGCTGGTAATTTGACTCGATTTAGAGTGGGATTTTGTTAGTTATTGAAGGCTAATTAGTAATCCTGGCAGATTTCACAAGGGGCGTGGCTTTTAGAAATTCAAATCCGGAAGAAGTGCCACTACTTGGAGGAGGCTCAACGCTGCACTGACCTCGTCGTTCGAATTGATGCATGCCTCCTTCTTGGATTACACATTACCGAAGCCGTCAACAGGTGCACCCTTGGATACGCAGTATCTGGAATCTTATCATTCTGCACTTTATGCCTACGTAGCCGCTCTCCCAGTGCTTTGGGAGGGGCACAACTACCTTCACCATCTCTAAAGACTGCCAAACCCTGGTCCCCTTTAGTCACTGATGCAAACACTAAATCCAGTCAACCGCGCTGTCTCACCAGTCCAACTTGAGTCGAAGTCCGCATAAATCAAATTTCTCCATGGACTTGTTAGATAGTGACGCATGCCGACAAGTAATTCATTCATAAACTTGGTCAACGTTATTCACCTTTTGCTCCCGTAGAAAAACGTCTACTCTCTGTCTCTCTCTGTATATTACAGGAACTCCGTAATCTTTCTTTACGAATCAGATGATACAGTATCTGTAAACTGATGTTGTGGATATCAGGTGGAAGATTAGAAATCTTTTATGCATTTTTGGGGTAGCTTTATCGTAATCCCATAGAGAAATGATATTGGGACAATAAGTCAAATTATCCGACAATGACCGAACTAAATTTGGATTGGCTTGAGAGTTTCAGATATGTAGTGCTAGTGGGTTTTGTTTTTTATAGGTTCTAGTTTCTATGGTTCTACTTACTCTATGAACTTTCTAAAAGAATGTCTTTCTTTGGTTTCCAATATCTTGAAACTTGAAAGGCCATTAAGTTGCCTGTTAAGTGTTTTGTTTTGTTTTGTTTGACCAGTAAAGTGGTCTGTTAGTTTAGGTGCGCATTATTACGAGAGAGTTGCCAACTTAATAAGACAGACAAGAATTTAATTGTTAGTTTGTGAGCTCTTGCATCCACCTAATTTACCTTGCATTTAACGGAATTAGTTTAGTACTAGTATTAAATTATATGAAATTACGAAATCTTTACGCCAAATTAACAAATCTTCAATGATTGTTTGCCTCTGTAGCGTGTGCTTGTGTTTTCTGCTTCGTCTCGTTTATGTCGTAGGTCTGAAATTAATTAAACGAGCACAGCACGGCTATTGATACCTCGTGTTTTTTCCTAGCTCCAAACTAATAGTCACACAAATCTGTTTATTATTTTACACACAAACTTCTCTATTATTTTGAAGACGAAAAGAATATCACCTTTCAGCTGGTCAGTGAGTTAGGACAGCCGTCAGTCAATCGGCCCGTCAGCATTTTCTGTTAGTTAACAGATTATTGATTGTCTGTTAGCTGCAAAGATTCTTTTGATCGTGTCTTCTTAATCAAGAATCATTTTCGTTGTCTTTCTATAAATTTCGATAAACTTCTAAGCTAGTTTACCTAAATGTGAACGAAAAGTTAACAACCCGTTTTAATAGTGAATATCTTGTTGAGGATATGAGCATAAAAGACAAGCAGGCAACAAATAAATAGTACTCTCTCCGTTCTTTTTTAATAGGCCAGTTTCTATAAATAAAAGTTTCAAAAAATAGGCCAGTTTCCTAATTGGAAAGTCAATTAATTTTTTGGGACCACTTTTCTCTTAACTTCTTTTGATGACAAGTGTCATGTGGACCACTTCACTTTACTTCTTTTACTAACAAGTGTCATGGGGACCATTTCACTTCACTTCTTTTATTGACAAGTGTCATGAGGACCACTTTCAATGATTAGTTCTCTTAATTTCCTTAAATTTCGCTAAAAACAAAACTGGCCTATTAAAAAAGAACGGAGGGAATATCTTATTCTCCACATTTATTAAAAAGTATTGCTTAGAAATGGCACTTGGAGTGGCCTAGAAATTAACTCTAGTAGTAGTACATCTCTGAATGTGAAATTTATAAGCCTCGCTAAATTGGGGCCTATGCCATTTAATTGGGGCCTATGGATTTTTTCATCCACCCCATAAAGAATGATAAGGGGTGTCTAAATTTGATGAAACTACCATTATCCTCTATCAAATATTAATACTACTAATTTGTCCCCATTAAATCCTAATCATAAAATCAAAAACTAAAATCAAAATTATAAAACTAAAATCATAAAATTTAAAAACTAAAATCAAAATCATAAAATTAAAAACTAAAATCAAAATCAAATTCATTTCCATCTCCACTTCAACTGATTCTTCTTCTTTTCTTTTCAACCCAATCATATAAACTAGGTTTTAGTAACATAAAATTGCTCAAAAATTGAAAATTTTGAAATCAAATTTTTCCTGGTTTATCAGAATCGGTTAATGTATATGTGATCTGATTGCAAATAGAAACGGTTTATGTTCATGCCCACAAAGACCGATTGTCCTTGATATGTTTTCTGGTTCGAAAAATTTGAACCAAAATCAGATTACATTAGCACTTATAAAAACCGATTGTTGATGTATAATGTTAGAATCGGATTTTATATGTGTGTCGAGTAAACCGATTGTTGTTCTCAATTTTTTTGTATCTTCTTTTTGTTAGAATCGGATACATGAGCATTCTTATAAACCGATTCCTGTTATGCAATGTCAGGAATCAGTTTTTACATATGTATCGTGTAGATCGATTCTGGCTAACCAATTTTTTTCCAGTTAATACTCGATCATAAAATAAGTATGAAATCATGCTCGATTTCATTACTCGATTTCATTTCGATTACAAATGAAGATGAAAACTATATGCTTTTACCCAATTTGAAAATGAGTAAAACTTTATACTCGAATTGAAAACGAGTATAACTTTATACTCGAATTGAAAACGAGTACAACTTCTTAAGCGATTTGAAACTGAGTATGAAATCATACGCATTCTTAACTCGGGTATAGAATGAATTTTAATTTTATTTGATGTTTAACAA
Organism: Papaver somniferum; assembly: GCF_003573695.1. Classification (NCBI taxonomy): domain Eukaryota; kingdom Viridiplantae; phylum Streptophyta; class Magnoliopsida; order Ranunculales; family Papaveraceae; genus Papaver; species Papaver somniferum. The sequence continues at coordinate 40,085,978 of NC_039358.1, forward strand.
CTAACAATCACAGATAAAAATGAAAAAATTTACTCACAATCGGTTTATGTTCATGCCCATATAAATCGATTCTGGATAATCGGTTGATACCACTAAGAACATAAACCGATTCTGAGTTGGTGTTCTTCAAAAAAAAATTAAATTTTTAAATTTTTTCAAGTTCAAGGGATTCGCTATCACACTTTAATTTCACATCTAACACGATATTTTATCACTAATCACCCGAAACAATACTAATTAATTAAGAATAAATTAGCCATTAAGAAAATAGCTGGTTAAGGGATTTCTATGAATTACTCCTTAATGATCATATTTTATCACGTAGCTATAGGCCCCAATTTCGCCAGGTTTATAAGGTGGACATTTAAGTGGCCCAGGACCCTAATTATTGTGAGCCACCAATGGTACAGTGGTGGTGGGTCTTGTCACATTTAAATGCGTTTCGTAGGAACTTCAGATATCAGCTTGACTGGTGTATATTCTCATGAAAAAGCTTATTCCACTAGAAACTCTCTCAATGGACAGCATATCTCCCCCCGACCGCTCTTATGAGATGCATCATCTGGTTTTCTTTTTGCTTTTCGTCTCTGTTTTAAACTCTCTTAATTGTCTTCTCCCTTCTCACCTCCTCCACACAGGTCTACCAAAGTCTATCAAGGTTGTCAAATTTATATAAAAGGAAATAATTCTCACCGTTAAGTTTTCAGATTATAATTCCTGCAGTACCCATTATACACCTACAATGGGAATGTCAAACTATTAAACGGATGAACAAACCTCTAGATCAGAGGGTTTGTTCATAGCGTTTCAGACAGAGTCGATCGACTCAATCTGAGATAATCGTTTTTAACAGTACCGATCCGCTTATATTGAGCCGAGACTCGTTTCTGGCAGAGACGAGCATCGTCTCAGGCAGAGATGACTGGTTCAGATTGAGTCGTCAACGGCTAGTCCATCCAACGGCTATGAATCCACTCCCTATAATTTGAATTGGTTTCAACTCCAAAATCACACATTCTACACCTACAAATTCTTCATATTTTCATTTTAATCTTCATCATTCAATCTCAAAAAGTGGATATCAGAGTTGGTGGTCCTAAATTTTCTCTGGAAGAAGATTCAGCAATTTGCACAGCTTATGTTTTTGAAATAAGAAATAATATGCATGGTACGAATTTTACGCAAATGACTTTCTGGCAACAAGTTTTTGCAATGTTCGCTGCAGAAACATGAAACCTGAGAAACCATGATGTTACTGAAATGTCTGCTCGTTTTCAATCAATTAGTGATGATGTCAACCAATTTCTTGGTATGGTAATGCTAGTTAACCGAAATAGTATTAACGATGAAACTGAAGATGAATTCATCCAAAAAGCTGCAACGATGTGGCAGGAAATCAACGGGAGACCTTTTCAATTTGTTGGTTGTTTCAATATCCATAGAGGTCTTCACAGGTTCGACCCCTTATGCCTTCTAGATGCTCAACCAGCCGCTCCACAAGTCGCTCCACCAGCCGCTCCATGAAGTAGGATGCTCTATTATCTTGTTTTATTTTTGTAATTAAGTCTAGTGTAACGTTTAATGAAAGCTAATGTGAGACTAACTAACGTACATTGGAATCTAATATTGTTTGATATAAATATAAGAGTAGTGTAAATACAAAACATTAATTAAGTTGATGACAACATAACGGTGGTGGAATCAGTTCATACACTTAATCAATCCACCCAACTTAAAACACGAAGGGCTTTCCAGAAGTGTTTTTCGTATGTGTCTTCTTCTGTAGAAGTGTGTAAATGCATAAAAAAATTACAACCGAGGCTTGAGCATTCACTAATCATTTATTTTGTAAAACTATACTTCTCTGCAGTGGTCGTACTGTGGCTTCTTCAACCTGAATTTAAACTTCAAGTTTTTCCACAACGTTGCATCTCCGCAATGGTCGTGTTGTGGCTTCTTCAACCTGGCATTAAGTTTTATGTTCTTCCACGATTCTGCTATCTTTTCATCTTTTTTCTCATTCATAACATCAGCTAACATTCGTGGTTCTTCACGATTGTTAGGATCTTGACATTGCAAATACCTGAGCTTTTCTGGTTGTGATTCAATGACCATTATGTTAGATGAACAACCAACTTGTGGATATTTTGAATACATACAAGGGCATCGCATCAAACAATGGTCATCCATGAAACACAATGGAAAAACCTCTTTTGCTTCCATACATACCATTTATTTTCCTTTGCTTTTAGAACCATAGTGTTGGTTGAGAATGTTTTCGATTGAGAATGTTTGTGGTTGTGTTTGGAAAATATTGGTTACAATGTATGATTTATATATGGGAATATATTACCATTGTAATTAAGCCGTGATCTCGTCTCACATTGAGCCTATCAGCCTTGGTTGATCTGGAAACGACTAGTCTCATCCAACGACTCTTATTCCACTCCCTATGAAATCCAGACGATTTAAACTGCAAAACCACACCTTCTCTATCTTAATCTTTCATTATCCAACTTTTGTACCAAAAAATTTTAAAAAAATGTCTGCTAGAATTTGTGGTCCTAAATTTACTGAAGAATGGGATTCAGCTATATGTAGAGCCTGCATTTTTCATAGGATACAGAATGTTCTGCGTGATCAAGACATGTCAGACACGTCTTTTTGGCAGAACATTTTCGCAATGTTCGTTTCAGAAACGGAAAACCCAGGAAACCGAGTTGCTGGTGGTTTGTATGGTCGTTTTCAATCAATTAATCGCAAGGTCCCATGATTCCTTGAACGGCTAAGGGAAATTGGTCGAGAAAAATTTAACGGAGTAACTGAAGATAGAGTGATCCAAAAAACTCTGGATTAATAGCAGGAAACTAATGGGAAACATTTTCCTTACGAAGCTTGTTTCAACATCCTTAGATTTGGTCCATCTCAATCACATCTTTACTACACCCGAAGGGCTCTCCATGTCTTTACTATGGAAGAAGATGTTACTCTATTCAATGTTAGATACATATTGTATCGAGAAATATGACCAGTGACTATTTCTTGGAAAGAGTGTTGTAAAGGTTATTTAAGAAACGGCAAGAGCCTAGAACTAACATTTGCATTCATCGGTAAGGATGTTAAACGTTATACAGAAGTTTTATGGATGGTTCAATGTAATAATTATGGATTGTCCAACGAAGAACTGGTGAGTATTTTAATATCTTTGTGCTCATTGAGAAACCGCATCATAGTTTAATTAAAATCATATTAAATAATTTGGTGTTTATCTGTTTTTCAGAAAGCATTGGCTCAAGCCCAGTTTATTGAAGAAAAAGGAAGAGCGTTTAAGCATTTCGAATGCTTGATATTATTGTTGTCATTATCAAATCAAGTTATTATATATGTAAGTCTAAATGTAATAAGTATCACTTAATATAAAATGAAAGTCAAGTTTTCCGGTCTAAATATTTTCATTAATTAATATTACTGCCACTTCTTTACAAGATATAAACTTAGACAATAATAAGTACTTAAATAATTACATCAATATTAATCTAGTACAATCTTTGGCCTCCTGGTTTGCTTCCTTTGACGTAACTTTCATTCAACAAGCTCGTGAACTGTTTCTCCTTTGTTTTTGAAACTTCGGTTGTTAACTTTCAATACTAGATCTTTTCTTTGGTTTTTAACTGAATATTTTCTTGGTTTAACTTCTAAAACTTGCACCGCTCTTTTCTTTTTACCATTTTTCGATTTTTTTACAGCAGCCTCAAGTTTTGCTTCACAGAAAAGAGAAATTTCCTTATGAGACATTTCAAGAGAAATATTATTGGAAAAAAATTCAAGAGAGTATTGATTTTTGGTGTGAGTTGAATGTTTGAATCGGTTGAGTACTTATATGGGGGAAAATAGACGTTGAAAATCCGACGGTTGTCGGCGCAGTTAGAGCCGAGACTCGACTCAATGTAGGTCGGTCGTTTCCAACTACGATAGCCGGATTATTTTGTTGCGATAAACCCTTTCCCTACTGTCCAAAACTCAGTTTGTCCATCCACCTGGTTAGGCATATTAACAAATTAGATGGTGCCCATTGAAGTTGCTCTTACTATTGAGAATGAAATAAATTTATAATATTATTATGCACATCAAAGACATCAAGTGATCAAAATTAATCTGATATGTCTTAAAGAGTTATGCTACATTTCCCGAGAAAAAAATTACATTTTAATGGTTGCGTTATTTGTTTTTAAAGACAGCCTTAAATCAAAATCGTTTCATTAAAAGGTGGATCTTTGATATCCAATTCCAACCTCTAGAAAGCTATCACACCACCATGATATTTTTCAGAATGGTTGGAATAACTAAAGCTAAAACTATAACATTTATTATAGATCCTACAAAAAAACAAGGATTATTAGGATGGTTTCGATTTTAGGTTATGAATGTCATTTTTTTGTCCATGATATTTTCATTTGCATGCTTTGGAAAACTGTCACAACACTATAAAACTTCCCATGCTTCAACAGATTTTTTTGAAATAAATACTATTTAAATCCGTAAATTTATTACTCCCTCCGTTTCCAAAAGACAGTCCGATTTGATTTTGTCAAGATATTAAGAAGACTATGGTAGTTTACATTCCCACCCTTAATTACTTGCTTAATTTATTTCAATAAATATATTAATAGTAAAAACTACCAAAAATTGTATTGGGATTGTAAATAGAAAATAAAAAAAAAGAAACTAAAACATATCGGTTTATAGAAACAGTATCAATAAAGATTGTATACTTATGGAGTATAACCTTAATAAAAAATTTAATTTGGAACCATACATATATTGTCTTCAAAAGGATATATTTTTTTCCTTAATTATACAGATTTCGTTAATATTCTAGATTGGGTCTCATTAAAATAGAAAATATGAATACATAAAAAAACTTAAGGGTATGGTAGAGAGTTCATTGAAAAAATATGACTATAAACAGAAGCCGGACACATTTTTGAAACATACTAAAATAAAATAGAGGACGGTCTTTTAGAAACAGAGAGTACAAATTTCTGAGAGCTTTTACTTAAAGCTAGCGATTCATGAAAAATTCACCTTCATGGCACCATCAGAAAACTAATTTTCAACATTGCTATTAGGGCACCATTTTAGCATAAAAAGTATCAGATCGCATGCAAGACTAACCATTTTTTATAATTGCTTTATATAAGACCCGGTAGACTTCACTGTAAAACGGTACCCCATTAGACCCCAGTAGAAGCATGCAAATTTTGATACCAAGAATCCTCCGATGGCATGTGGTTTAAAGGAAAAGAACTACAAAACCTTGGTGCTAAGAAACCAAGTGCTAAAGATAATAAAATCTCAAGTTGGCAGGGGACCTCAAAATACAAATCAAGCGCTATATTCCAAGTGGGTCTACATGTTTATTAGGAAAGTGGCTTTATACAGGTGACCTTTTCTTTTTACAAGCCATTTAACGAACCGAAACCGTGAAACCCATCCAGAAGCCATGCATTTTTTTTTTTTTGGCACACTGGACTTCCAGTGGGGGTGACTTAGAGGTAGAGGTGAGCATGGGACGGTATGCACCGGTTTTCGTCTCATCCGCATCCAATCCATTATACTACGGGTTTCAAATTTGGCATCCGCATCCAATCCATATCTAACGGATTTGCATCTAATAAATGTACGGATGGACGGATTGGATGCGGATAATCCAGTGGATTTCTTTTAGTTAAAATTTATAGTAAAGAAAATAAGCTGACACAAATAACTCCTTATAAAACCTACATATACTATATATGTATACAAATATAAATATGTCATGTACAATACCCTAAGCAAACATCTTAAAAATTCCTAAATGATCCATAGTATATTCTAGAACAATATAAATTCCGTTAATTTAACGGATATAGATGTCCAACGGATTTTCAAGGTTGTATCCGGGCCCGATTCGTTGTCCGTTGGATTTCAAAAATTCCATCTACATCCAACCCATTAACGAACGGTCAGACCATTCATCCGCAAATGAACGGTTGGCCCCGATTAAATTCACGGATTACGGGCCAAATGCTCACCCCTACTTGGGGGACCCTGAAAAAGATTAGTTAAGTACAAAATCGGCATCATCAAAATGAATGATCTTCTAAATTATAGGCCCTGGATGAAAATTTCATTTAGACAAAGGCACTCGGTATAGTCACCATCATTTTAAATTAAGTTGTAAAAATAATAGAAAACACGACACCCTAACAGTCAATTACTCGTTAGCATGCACCGAAAAAGGCATACATTCAACTTGATAGATTTCCCTCGGCAAGTCCAGATATTTATGAGCACGCACGGCACGGAAATAGACGTACACCTCATTAGTCATTTCTACTTGTGAAATTAACATGGTGGTTGCTTCGGTGCACAGAATCGCATGCTCAACCTATATTTGGTTAGTCAATGGAAATTTTTCTAAGTCCGGACTAGTTCTTGCCTTGTTGGAAACAGGGTCTGTATATGGACCATATGCTTTCGTTTTCTAAACACGATTAAATAATCAACTACAATTAGTCCCTACTTAACCAAATCTACAACTATATCAACGGTATTGGTAAGTTATATGATGTGATGTCCTTAATGCTTCTAGCCAACCTAATTAAGATTTTCTTGATCTTGTTTTGTGGCTTGGATATCATATTCTTTCTTACAAGCAATATGATTTGGAATTGGATATGATATGGTTGTGTAAAATATTTGCATATAATTCTCATTCGTCAATAATCTATGCGTATACTACATTGATTGTTCTTGAATTTAATTAATAACAATTTTAAACCATCATCTAATCAAATCTCACATTCTGAAATTTGGGCAACATTTTTAGCTAGAAATTTGTTTGAGCGTATGTAGTAGAAATGAGTTAATTCCAGCTAAGACAAAATGTTGGATCAAATTTGATTTATTTAAGTAGAAACCAATTGCCAAACTCCAGCTTATATAATGCCAAAGTGCTACCTCAGATATGATTACATTGACATTAGGCTTTACTTTACCTGTTCGGACTCCTACTTTAATTTAGACAACATGACTTTCACAAACATTTTCCTCATCGGAGAACATTATGTTATCTTATCTTAGTATTGGATGACTTTTACAAACATTTCCTCATAAGAGATCATTTTGTTTGATGTACAATAGTTCAGTCCAAAATTTTGGAATGACAGAAGGCAGAAGAATGTATCTTGCCACGTGATACAATTTATAATCGGTCCGCAAGATACAATTTATAATCGGTTCTTATTCTCAAAAGGTCGGGTTTTTTTTTTTAGATCTGTATAAATTTAATGCAAACTCTGCTGTAATGAATAAGATTGTTTTTCCATTTATGTTTGTGTATCTTTAAATGTTTGTCATGGTAGACTTGAACATATAAATTACAAGTCAATGCATAAACTAGCTAACGTAGGCTGCATACCCAAATGTGAAACTTGAGTAGAATCACAATATGTGTGTGTATGTTAGAAAATTTTCTAACATATTGTGATTCTACTCTTTCTTCGAATTTTAGCAAAAATTTTCATAGAAATTCTAAACCCTTAAGTAGAATTAATTCATTCAAACCTAGTTGACGTGCAATCGGTTCAAACTAGAGATGGTAAGAAATGGTTTATCACTTTTATAGATGACTATACGAGGTATTTTCATATATATTTGGTTAGAGGTAAGGATGATGCTTTAGAAGCCTTTAAAATGTATAAACTAGAAGTTCAAAACCAATTAAATGCTATTACTAAAACAGTTAGGTGATCTGACCGTGGTGGTGAGTATAAAATTCATATATGAGATTTTTGTTTAGAACATGGCATGATTCGCGAGGTTACACCTCCTTATTCACCTCAGTCTAATGGTGTAGTTAAACATTAGAACTTGTACTCTCAAGGAGATGATGAATGACATGTTGATTAGTTCAGGATTACCTTCAAAATTGTGAGGGGAGGCCGTCCTCTCAGCTTGTTATATGCTGAATAGAGTACCAAGGATCAGATAAAACTTTATATGAATTATGGAAAGGTAGACAACATTCTTATGCATACTTCAAAGTGTGGGGTGTTTGGCTAAGGTTGCCATCCCTCGTCCTAAGAAAACCAAGATAGGACCTGAAACTGTTGATTGTATCTTCATAGGGTATCCTGAGCATACTATTGCATATAGATTTATGGTTGTGAGTTCTGAAATTTCTGAAATTGGTGTGAATACAATTATGAAGTTTAGGGATGATGTGTTCTTTAAAAAAAAATCCATTAAAATCTGAATCTCGTGAGAGAGGTATTGATCCCCTAGATGTCCCTTCAACCAGTCATACTTTACCTTTAGAGGAAGATGAAGTGGAGATTGAGCCTACGAGAAGTAAATAGGCTAGAACCAAAACCTCCTTTGGATCTGACTTCGTAACATGCCTAGTTGAGACTGATCTCGGACTTAGAGAGAAGCCATGACTTCTTCTGAAGGTGCATGTTGGAAAGAGTCTACTATTAGTGAAATGAATTTCATCAAACAGGGAGATTGTAGATTTACCTCTAGGGTGTAAAAGCATAGGATATAAATGGGTCTTAAAGAGGAAACGTAACGTAGATAGATTTGTTAAAAAATACAAGGCTAGGTTAGTAGCTAAATGCTATAAAAAAAAGGAAGGTGTAGATTTCTTTGATACTTACTCACTTGTTACGAGAATTACTTCCATTGCGATGTTAATTGTTATATCTGCAGTTCATAACCTAGAGCTACATCAAGTGGATGTAAAGACATCTTTTCTAAATGGTGAATTAGATGAAGAAATTTGTATGGAACAACCTAAGGTATTTGTAGTGAAAGGTTGGAAAAATCTTTGTACGGATTGAAACAAGCACCTAAACAATGGCATGAAAAATTTGATCATTTAATAGTTTCTAATGGTTTTAAAATTAATGAATCTGACAAGTGTCTTTACACCAAACTTGTGAATGATGCATGTGTGATTGTTTGCTTGTATGTTGATGATATGCTTATACTTGGTACAAACATGGATGTAACTAATTCCACGAAGAGCATGCCAAATGAGAACTTTGACATGAAAGACTCAGGTCCCGCATATGTAATCTTTTGGATGAAAATTAGAAGAAATTCTAACAGATATAGTGATATTCAATCTCATTATATTGAATTTGTGCTTAGAAAATTTAATCACTTTGATTGTAAACATGTTTATACTCCGTATGATCCTTGATGTATACCCAAAAAGAACAAGGGTAATGGAGTTTCACACTTGAATACTCACGAGTTATAGGAAGTCTGATGTATTTGATGAACTATACGATACCAGATATTGCTTATGTTGTGAGTAGGTTAAGTATGTATATATACATGTAATCCAGGGAAAAAACCTTTTTGGACTGTTAATGTGACGGAACGGAAAATTGCCCCTAACGCGCCAGGGCGCGCAGGCCATAACTTTCTTTATGTGCCATTCTGATGCTACTAATCGGGCCTTAAAACTAGGAAAATACACGTTCATTTTCCATGCAAGCATGCTCGACAAGCATGATAAAGCTAACTTAGCTTCCACACTGTTCGAACTTACCCTTGTTTTGCGAAGGGTTTCAAGCCATGAGGCTAATGTCGATGCATTATTTCATGCATCACCGTCTTCCGAGTCTATCTAGGCATAGAACGTGCCTTGAACTTACGCATATGCCATTACGGCCTATTTCTAGCTTCTTCACTTAACTTAGGCACTGCTGAAAGCACGCACTGGTCTTGCTCGTGCCAAAGGTGCATCAATCAGGCTCATACCGTACTTTTCTTAGGTTTATGCAAGCTTTACTAACTTGCATATTGGTGTAGCTTACTTTCCTGTCCATGCCTACGTCGAACGCCTTGATAGGAAGTACCGAGCCAAATGATATGAGAGGTCAATATGCCGCAATCATCTCGCAATTAGATGATATGAGTGATAATGTGCTGGACCGGAAATTTTGCAACTCATTGAGGCTACCTACGTACCCTACTCTAAAGGGATCAAGCATAGACCGTATTTAATCCTCGAAGAGACAATACTTAAGCCAACTCGTGTTGCAAGGTCGTGGACAAGAAATAATAATAATGGCCTAGTTTGTATAGGTCGTTCCGTCAAAATGCACAAAGTTTGCACATGACTCAGTCCGCGACATGGCATAATGATGCCTTCACATTATGTCCTCTATTGCCAAGGCTGCGTAGCTATAAGCGTCATTTATGCTCTTCCGGCTAAGCTATGAAGCTTACTTGGTGCATAGTACGCATATGCACCTTCAACCAACTATCCATCCATGTATATGTCTTAAGGAAATTTCTACAACTTAAACTGGCGACCACATTTACATTCATCAAGTCAGAATTTGAGGTGATTGCTTTATTATTCATGGTTGCTTTCATGTACACTTGAATAACCGGCAATGATTGTTGGCCCATAGGCGAATTCCAATATTGCGTAATGATTGTGCAATATTCACTCGGCCATCTCGTTCTGGCATATTGCACAATTATTATGTGACATTGGCCTTAGGCCAATATCTATATATACAACAATGATGGGTCCACTTTATCTCGGCCAGCCTGCTCCGGCCTAATCCATCATTGTGATGCGATATTGTCCACATGCCAATAACCTGCGAAATGTGTTATGTTATTGTTACTTTTCTCAAGGTCATCCTCCCAACTGGTCTAATGCATCATTTGATGCGAGATTGGACTTTGGCCAATATATCTAGCAACATGATATTGGCCCTTGGTCAATAAGCCAAATATAATGCGTCATTTTTGTGCGATAGTGGCATTGGGCCAATATGCCTCTTACCACACAACATAAGCTTTGGATGAAGCTTCATATTAGGCCATGGCGCATCTTTGAGCATGCTCCATGCTAAAAACACGGGGTATTACATCATGATATTGGCCAAAGGCCAATAAGCCGAACATAATATGACACTTTTGTGCGATATTATCTTTTGGCCAATATTCCTCTTACCACACAACAGAAGATTTAGATGAAGCTTCATCTCAGGCCATGGATCATCTTTGAGCATGCGACATGCTAAAAACACAGGGCGTTACAGTTAAGGTGCTTGAAGTACACTTTGACTTTTTGTTTGAATTATGAAAGGTATCATGTCGTCCTTGAGAGACTGTATATCATACTCAGAGGAGTCCAAGTCTATGAGTGTATATGTTTTCACTCTAGCAGATTAGTCTTTTTCTTGAAAAATTTCCAAACAGACGTGTATAGCTCGACCCACTATGGAATCAAAGTTTATTGCGTTAGATAAAACAGGAGAGAAAGCCGCATGACTAAGATGTTTTTTAGAGGACATTCATGTCTGTCATAAGCATGTGCCAGCTATATTTATACATTGTGATAGTCAAGATGCAATAGCTAATGCGAAAAATAAAAACTATGATGGGAAGTTTATACACTTTCGTAAAAGACATAATACCCTTAAAAAACTAATCTCAATTGGCGTTATTTTCCTTGAACTTGTGAGGTATAAGGAGAGTATCGCGGACCATTTGAAGAAAGGTTTGTCCAAGGAGATAGTTAAAAGTGCATCAAAGGGGATGGTTCATAAGCTCATTAAATAAACTTGCCATGAAGGATACTCAACCTTGCTGACTGGAGATCCCAAGATCAAGGTTTTGAATGAGACAACTAATTTGTGTTGGTTTAACTTAAGGTAGCCACCACAAATTAGTCTTTGTCCCTTCTGTTAGAGCATTTCTCGGTCGAACTCGCATGTGTTAATATCTCAAGCATGTTTGTCAATGTTAATGATCAAAACTATATGTCTTGATTTCTAGTTTACTTATGACTAAGTCTCGGTCTAGGATAATTAGGTATAGTTGAGCTCCAGACTCCCTGGCGATTATCTTGCAAAGACGGTGAACTACTCAAGGAACCAGTGTAACTTCATTTGACCAAAAGGTATGTGGACACTTGAACTCACCTGTCACTCAAAAGTCTATCTACTTTATCTCCTACTCTTGAACCAAAATTCGTATAAGTATGATAGTTTTCATACATACACATTTGCTATTTCGATCCGAGTTTACTCGCCTATCTTTTTCTCGAAATATGTGTTGGTAAGATTTTGATTTAACCATTTTCATCTTTACTCGTGACGAAAGTCATGAAGACGTTTCAATCTTGAAAAGAGCTTTGATGACGATAGTCGATTCTTTTTGTCTAACGACTACTATAACATTATAGAAGAATGTTTAAATGATTGAAATGTGGAGTTGAGATTACGTAACCAACTACGGATATAAGCATATATGGTGTGTTCGCACATTAGCGTATGAATCCATGTGCCGGAAACCAAGTGCGTGCATATGTGTGCATGCGGTATTGGTGAAGGAGACAGGTTAGGTACGCGTACAGGCGGAAGTTTTCATACCGAAATTTTCTGCTGTAGTTTATGAAGTTTGCAAACTGAAAACCAGTCACCTAGGTATGCGTACCCGTACACGTACCACAGAAGCTTTCAAACCGAAAAATTATGCTGAGTTTCCAAACTCAAGTCCGGTAGCTATGGTACACGTACCCATGCGCGTATCTAAGCTGGTTATATTTCTCAAATCGGTAGTTTCATGAACTTAAACAATAAATCAATAAGGAATGTAATCTTTACAAACCGTGGCTATATTGTTCACGGTTTGATTCAAGTGAATTAAATCGATTTTGTTTCAATTGTGTATATGTGTAAAGATCTAAGCAATTGAACAACTCTTGAACTAGTTCCTATGAGTCATTTGAACTAGTTATGAGAAAGATGAATACGGTTAATATGAAAGTGCTCATATGTCTAACCATTGGTTAACTATTTTTGAACCAACCCAATGTACACGTTTAGGTACGGTTACTCAAACCTAACTGAAAACATTTCATTTGTGTGTGAGACAAGCTAAGTTTCGATCTAACGGTTGAAAGATATTAGCTTGGATAAGTCAGGTTTTTCATCTAACGGTGAGTATTGGATGCTTTGTTACCAAGGTAACTTAGATTGCAAACCCTGATTTGAAAACTATATAAGGGAGACGTCTAGCAACTGGAAAAACTAATCCCCACACCTCTTGTGTGATACTAGTTGGTTTTTCTAGAGTTGATTCTCCTTTAACCGTAGGTTTCTTCTCGAGACCCTGTCGGTTAACGACTTAAAGACTTCATTGGGATTGTGAAGCCAGACGAAACTACTTATCTTGTAGTTGAGCGATTTGATCTTTCCATTTTCTATCGTACGAGTTCAACTGAATAATTGACTTGAGATTATATCTCCGATAGGGCAAGATAAAAAGAAATCACAAACATCTGTAGCGGCTTAATACAGTATGGTGTTCAATCTTGACTAGGTCCCTGGGTTTTTCTGCATTTGCGGTTTCCTCGTTAACAAAACTTTTAGTATTTGTGTTATTTCTATTCCGCATTATATTTTGTTATATAATTGAAATATCACAAGTTATGCGTTGTATCGATCAATTGTGAAATCCAAACCTTTGGTTGTTGATTGGAAATTGATTGATCCTTGGATATTGGTCTTTGGTACCATCCAAGTTTATATCTCTCTTGTATTTGATAAAGACTCGTAGATTTCTATTTGCTTGAGTATAGATCCAATCGAGAGATAGAGATATTAACTCCTTGATATACTTTTTATTAAGATTGAGTCTGACTGTCTAGTTGATTCTCTTAAAAGTATATTCGAGTTAGTCCATACAAATTGCTAATCGGAATATTGGGTGTGGTCATTAGACCCCCGCTTTTTCAATTGGTATCAGAGCAGGCAAACACGTTTAAGACCTCAAAAGTCTGTGTTTTTAGCGATCTGACTCTATAGACAGAGGTGTTATCTCTATTAACGTACCACCAGTCTTCGATGGCTCTAATTACTTATGGTGGAAAATTGATATGCGAGCTTTTCTTCGAGCGAGTGATTTTCAATGATGGGTATATGTTGTTAATGGCTATGATACTCTTGTTGTTGTTGTAGGTAATGTTAATGTTCCAAAAAATATTGGCGAATACGATGTTGCTGAGATACTTGTTGCAAAGCAAAACTCCGACGGTTTGAATGCCATCATACATGCCATTACCCCAAATCTTCAACACCATGTGTCAAATTGCACTAGGTGTAAAGACGCGTGGGATATCTTAGAAACTGTATTCGAAGGAAATATCAGTGAAAAGGAAGCTAGGATTCAAAACCTTAATTCCGATTGGGAAAACCTTCGTATGGCAGATGAAGATTCATTTGATGAGTTTAATCAGAAAGTGTCTGAAATTGTTAATGCTTCTTTTGCATTGGGTAAGACTATTCCTGAAAAGGACATTATGATGAAAATTATCAGATCGGTGCCATCTAGATACGATTCTAAGAAGCATGCCATCGTTGAGGGAAATAACCTTGATAACTTCTCCAGAAATACGCTGGTTGGGAAGCTTAAGATCTTTGATCACGAACATTCCTCCAAATCAAAGGATATTGCGTTCAAAGCACTGAAAGACACAAAATTACTTGATAAAAGTAAAAATGTGTATATCTCTGAAGATAATCACTCTGAGATGGATTCATCAGATGAAGATCTTGACAAATCAGTCTCGATGATCACAAGACAGTTTAGAGGTCTTCTGTTGAAGAGAAGTAAACAGTTCTCCAGAGATAATCCTAAAGCATCAGTCAAACCTCATAACCGTATTCCTCCTAAAAGCAGGGACGCAGATGAAACAGATGACGAGGATATGCCTCAGTGCTTTAAGTGTAAAGGATTTGGTCATTTTGCAAACGAGTGCCCACATCGCAGAAAATACACTAGTAACAAAGGTCTTGCTGCAACACTTGATGAGATGTCTGAAATTTATGATTCTGATGAAGACAAAAAAATCAAGTGTTGCTCTTCTATATGAAAATATTGATTTTGATAATTGTAGCAATACATACATCAATCTTGATAATCTTTTAGAAGAGATCCCAATCAAGATGGAAGAATCAATTGAACCCTCTGTTGGAAACCCTTCGTTTAATGTTTCAGGATCTACCTTGTGCCTAGAAGCTTGCGTTTCAAATGCGCCTGAATCATCTTTTGCGTTGACATGATCCTATTGTTCTCTCAAGGGACATGAGTTTTCAAAGTGTTTCAAGTACAAACACAAGATGAGATATGTCAACAAGCTTCAACGAAGAGCAGATCGACTAGCCACCAAGCTTAAACTCGCGGAGAAAACATCTGAGGTATGTAAGATCTTATCTTCCTCGAAGAGATTAGTTTCCAAAGATAGAACTAGGACATTAGAGAAGAAAACATGGTCTATACATACGGAAAGGCAGGGTTCCATGAATTCCAACCAAAAGGGTCATGTTTGACACATTGTTTTTCACCACATCACAACTTGATTGTTTTATAATGTGCATCTTGTCTCATGCGCATGTTTAAAAGAGACAAGATCTTGCACACCTCAGGCTTTAAAATAAAATAAAAAATTATTATTAGATAGTTTTTATTTTGTTTTCTAGCTTTGTGTTGCTTGGTTTTGGGAATTCCTTCATATCACTGTTGATATTGGAAAGGACCTGTTTGCCAAAAGAAGAGGGTTATTATCGACAATTCTACTCTTTATAGGGTTGTGAGTTGAACGTGTACGAACCTATTTAAAGGTTTCGAAACCCTACATTCCTTTTTCCTTCTCTGATACTCTTTATATCTTAAGACTGCTTGTTGAGTTCTGATTGCGAATTCCTCTCACAAAACCGTTCTTTCATGGAAACTCCAAGCATCATGTCTTCTGATGGAAAAGATGTCAATATGATTGTTAAGCCATCAATCACTAAGGAAAAAGAGAAATCTCAATTGCCTCCAACTTTAAAAAAAAAAAAAAGGAATGTGAGGAAGCCAAGAGTTGTTCCTTCAAACTCTCAAAAGTTTTCTGATGTTCTTGAAGAGTTGAAGCTGGCAAGAAAAGAGATTCAGCAAATAAAGGCTTGTATTTTAAGATCATTGGAAGTTTAGAAGGCACAGGTTCGACATCATCATCCATTGACTCCTTCATCCATAAACCATATGTTCCAATGGCTGTTGACGACAAGGAGTTCGGGGATGACAAGGAATTTTTCAAAGATCTTAATGTCTAGTAAATCTTCTATTTTCGTGTTTTGTGTAGAAGAATAACTAGAGTTTGGAATAGCCATTATTGTGATTACACATAGTTATGTCCAACATTTTCATCTTCTTGTTTTTTAGATTTATTTATTTAAATTCTAAAGTTTGGTTTGGAAGATGATTTTTGCAGTATTAATCTTTATGATTTTATATATTGCAATATATTATGGGATATGTGTGTTTGCCTCGGTGAACTATTATCGTCCCATACGATGTCAAAAGTTATCTCTTTTATATGTCGATATGCAAGTATTGATACAACATCGATGAACTTTTGACAAACAAAATTTAAGCCTATTATGTCAATTTTTGATGGAAGATAGGTTAAAATCTTTTGTTAGCAAAGATTATGTCTATTAATAAATAGTGATGAAAATAGAATGAATCTTTGTATTTGTTACAGTATTGATCTTTCCCTAACCCATATTTTATGTGTATACTGCAATGCTCCATAAGGTTTTCTTGTGTTGATCATAAAACGATTGAGTTTATCATTCCTTTATGGTTAACATAGTCGTAGCTCCGTAAGTTCTCTTATGTTGAGCATGTTCAATTAAATTGATCACTTTTGTGTTTAATTTGATTGTGTATTCCGATTAAATTAATCATAGGTTTACTTGTGGTTAGTTTAATTGAGAATTTTAGATATAAAAAATCATTTCATTATGGTTTTTGGTGTCCAATAAAATCCTTCTTTTCTTGTAAAAGTAAGGTCGCTCTTGTTGTTCTTTCGGGAATGACATCAAATGGGGGAGAGTTATTTTGAACTTGCGCTTAATTTCCATATCTTTGTGGGGAGTGCGGCTGTGGAATTATTTAGGGGTTATCTTGTATCTTTATAAACTCCTTGATGAATGCATTTAGCTTCGGCTTTATGATTGCACCTAAATAAGTTGATATGTACTTTTCTTTGGTCTTGAAGCGTCTTCGTGGAAATTTCATTAGGATCCTACTTTTGTACCTTTGCATATTTTATTGACAAAAGGGGGAGAATTAATATGTAGTTCACACTACACATACATATGATTTACGTGTTTTACGGGTCATTATGTAAGGGGGAGTGGTTTTCATGTTGAGATGAAAGTATTGACGAAGGGAAAGTGATATGTATCATCATAGTATTGTTGTCGCAGTTGTGATATAAGAATGCTGTGTAATAATACTATGACACTGTATAACAATGATCGACAGATTTTGTTTTCTCATTGTTATCGCTACGGAACTTCAACAACTATGATGCTGAATTGAACATCTATGGAATCATGGGAGTACTTGGAAAAGACGAAGTTTTCAAGTAATGTTGAAGCACCAAGGAGATCAAGCATGTGGACGAGAATCTACAAAGTTTTATTTATTTTGTAATCCATATATATTGATAGTTTTGTGACTAAAATTGCCAAAGGGGGAGATTGTTAGAGCGTTGCTCGGTCGAACTCGCATGCGTTGCTATCTCAAGCATGTTTGTCAATGTTAGTGATCAACACTATATGTCTTGATTTATAGTTTACTTATGACTAAGTCTCGGTCTAGGATTGTTAGGTATAGTTGAGCTCTAGACTCCATGACGATTATCTTACAAAGACGAAGAACTACTCAAGGAACCAGTGAAACTTCATCCGACCAAAAGGTATGTGGAGACTTGAACTCATCTATCATTCAAAAGTCTATCTACTTTATCTCATACTCTTGAGACAAAAGTCGTATAAGTATGATAGTTTTCATACATACACATTTGCTATTTCGAGCCGAGTTTACTCGCCTATCTTTTTCTCGAAATATGTGTTGGTAAGATTTTGCTTTAACCATTTCATCTTTACCCGTGACGAAATTCATGATGGCGTTTCAATCTTGAAAATAGCTTTGATGACGATAGTCGATTTTTTTTGTCTAACGACTATTATAACATTATAGAAGAATGTTTCAATGATTGAAATGTGGAGTTGAGATTAGTAACCAACTATGGATATAAGCATATATAGTGTGTTCTCACATTAGTGTATAAATCCATGTGCCGGAAACCAAGTGAAAAAGCGGGGGTCTAACAACACCACCCAATATTTCGCTTAGCAATTTGTATGGACTAACTCCGAAATACTATGATAGAGAATCAACTAGACAGTCAGACTCAATCTAGATAAAAGTATCTCAAGGAGTTAATATCTCTCTCTTGATTTGATTTTTACTCAAGATAAAATCAGTAGCGAGTCTTTATCGAATACCAGGAATAACTTGGATGGTACCAAACACCAATGTCCAAGGATCAATCAATATCAATCAACAACCAAAGGTTGAATTTCCAATTGATGATCACGGACACACAACCTGTATTATTTCAATTATATAAAATATAATGCGGAAAAGAAATAACACAGACACCAGAATTTTTGTTAACGAGGAAAACGCAAATGCAGAAAACCCCCGGGACCTAGTCCAGATTGAATACACAATGTATTAAGACGCTACAGACACTAGCCTACTCCAAGCTAACTTCAAACTGGACTATAGTTGAACCCCAATCAGTCTCCCATCGATACAAGGTACAGTTATACTCCTACGCCTTTGATCCTAGCAGGATACTGCGCACTTGATTCCGTTAGCTGATCTCACCTACAACCAAGAGTTGCTGCAACCCAAAAATTGCAGAGTTGATAATAAACAAATCTATCTCACACAGAAAAGTCTATCAAAGGATAAATCTGTCTCCCACAGATAAATCCTAGGTTTTGTTCCGTCTTAAGATATGAAATCAAGGTGAACATGAACCAATTGATAATACGGTAAGCGATCTTATATTCCCGAAGAACAACCTAGATTAATCAATCACCTCTCTACAATCCTTCCTGACTACACAGGCGGTTTGTCGAGGAATCACAAACAGTGAAACGAAGATGTTTGTGACTTCTTTATCTTGCCTATCAGAGAACTCTCACGATCTCAAGCCAATCAAAGATTGTACTCGTACGATAGAAGATGCAAGATCAGATCACACAACTACGATAAAAGTAGTATCGGTCTGGCTTAACAATCCCAGTGAAGTCTTTAAGTCGTTAACCTGGTGTTAGAGAAGAAAACCAAAGGTTAAAGTAGAATCGACTCTAGCGAGCGCACTAATATCACACAGACGTGTGGGGATTAGTTTTGCACAATTCTAGATATCTCCTTTATATAGCCTTCAAATCAGGGTTTTGCATTAGTTACAAAGCAATCCATATTCACCGTTAGATGAAATCCTAATTTAGATTCAAGTTAATATTTATCAGCCGTTAGATCGAAAAATTAGCTTGTCACACACACTTGGGTAGATGTTTACTGGGTTTGTAAAAATCATGCCCAAACGTGTACGTGTATGTTGGTTCAACGTAGTAACTCAAAAGGTTAACCATATGAGCATTTCATATTAAGCTTGTTCTTCTTCACCATAACTAGTTAAATTGACTCAAATGAACTAGTTAAAGAGTTGTTCAATTGCTATGAGATCTTACGTAACTACACAAGATACAATTGAAACAAAGATGATTCGATTCGATTGAACCGGCTCATGAAATTTATAGCCAAGGTTTGCATAAAGCACTTCTTAATAATTTAAGTTTCATGTTCAGAGCACATCTTTAGATCATAACCACTTAATCTCACAAACAAGTTCGCGGACTTAAGACAACTGGTGGAGTTTTCCAAACTCAGCAGAAAATCTCGGCAAAGAGACTTTCGCCAGTTCGCGGACTAGGTTCCCGAACTGAGTTCACCGATTTACACGCAAACGAGTTTTTTTTGGAAAATCCAACAGAAATTCTCGGTACAAGAACTTCCATCAGTTCGCAGACTGAGCTCGCGGACTGGGTTCGCGGACTGGGTTCGCGGACTGGGTTCGCGGACCGGGTTCTCGGACTTGGAAAAGCCAATTCCTCCGGTTTCTCTCAATCAACAAAGTTCGAAAACTTCGGATTAATGAATACATGGTTATGTAATATAACCTCTCATTCCAATCATTGAGACATTCTCAGAGGACGTTATATAGCCCTTATTCACATACCATTTCACGTCATATCAATTCTCAAAGTAATTGAAACTTTTTGTGACTTTCGTCACTAGGTGAAGATAAACTTGATCAAAGCGAAACGCTTTACCAACACATGATTTAGAGATATAGATAGGCGAGATATACTCGACTCGAAATATCAAATGTGTATGATCCAGTCTATATAGCATACGACTTTTGTCTCATAAGAAGTAAGAGATAGAAGAGATAGACTTTTGAGTGATAGATAAGTTCAAGTCTCCACATACCTTTTTGATGATGAAGTTCCATGGTTCTTTTAGTAGATCTTCGTCGTTGTATGATGAATCTCCATGAAGTCCTTGAGCTCAACTACACTTTTCTATCCTAGTCCGAGACTTAGCTATGTAGGCTAGAAATCATGACTTATAGTTTTGATCACTAACATTGACAAACATGCTTGAGATAGCAACGCATGCGAGGTCGACCGAGCTATGATCTAACACCAAATGCGTGTATATGTGTGCATGAGGTATTGGTGAAGGAGACAGGTTAGGTACGCGTACTGGCGGAAGTTTTCATACCGAAAAATACTGTTGTAGTTTGTGAAGTTTGCAAACTGAAAACCAGTCACCTAGGTATGCGTACCCACGGAAGTTTTGAAACCAAAAATTTCTGCTGAGTTTCCAAACTCAATTCGGTAGCTATGGAACACGTACCCATACGCGTACCTAAGCTGGTTATATTTCTCAAATCAGTAGTTTCATGAACTTAAACAATAAATCAATAAGGAATGCAATCTTTGCAAACCGTGGCTATATTGTTCATGAATTGATTCAAGTGAATCACACCGATTTTGTTTCAATTGTGTCTATGTATAAAGATCTAAGTAGTTGAACAACTCTTGAACTAGTTCTTATGAGTCATTTGAACTAGTTATGAGAAAGATGAATACGGTTAATATGAAAGTGCTCATATGGATAACCATTGGTTAACTATTTGTGAACCAAACCAATGTACACGTTTAGCTACAGTTACTCAAAACTAAATGAATACATTTCATTTGTGTGTGAGACAAGCTAAGTTTCGATCTAACGGTTGTAAGATATTAGCTTGGATAAGTCAGGTTTTTAACGGTGAATATTGAATGCTTTGTTACCAAGGTAACTTAGATTGCAAACCCTGATTTGAAAACTATATAAGGGAGGCGTCTAGCAACTGGAAAAACTAATCCCCACACCTCCTGTGTGATACTAGTTGGTTTTTCTAGAGTCGATTCTCCTTTAATCATAGGTTTCTTCTCGAGACCCTGTCGGTTAACGACTTAAAGACTTCATTGGGATTGTGAAGCCATACGAAACTACTTCTCTTATAGTTGAGCGATCTGATCTTGCCATTTTCTATTGTACAAGTTCAATTGAATAATTGACTTGAGATTATATCTCTGATAGGGCAAGATAAAAAGAAATCACAAACATCTTCATCTCATCGTTTGTGATTCCGCAATATTTAATTTCGTTACCATACGATTTATATTATTGTGAGGTGATTGATAATACTAGACTGTTCTTCGAGAATATAAGTCTGGTTTATCAATTGGTTCCTGTTCACCTTGATTTCTATCAAAAGACGGAACAAACTTGTAGGTTTATCTGTGGGAGACAGATTTATCTATTATCGTAGACTTTTCTGTGTGATACAGATTTGTTTATTAAAGTCTTCGACTTTGGGTCGTAGCAACTTTTGGTTGTGGGTAAGATCAGCTAAGGGAATCAAGTGTGTAGTATCCTGCTGGGATCAGAGACATAAGGAGCGCAACTGTACCTTGAATCAGTGTGATATTGATTAGGGTTCAACTACAGTCCAGACCGAAGTTAGTTTGTAGTAGGCTAGTGTCTGTAGCGGCTTAATACAGTATGGTGTTCAATCTGGACGAGGTCCCGGGGTTTTTCTGCATTTTCGGTTTCCTCGTTAACAAAACTTCTGGTGTCTGTGTTATTTATATTCCATATTATATTTTGTTATATAATTTAAATATCACAGGTTGTGCGTTGCATTGATCAATTGTGAAATCCAACCTTTGGTTGTTGATTGGAAATTGATTGATCCTTGGATATTGATCTTTGGTACCATCAAATCTATTTGCAGACCCGCAGATTAAAGTTTATATCTCTCTTGTATTTGATAAAGACCCGCAGATTTCTATTTGCTTGAGTATAGATCAAATCGAGAGATAGAGATATTAACTCCTTGGTATAGTTTTTATTAAGATTGAGTCTGACTGTCTAGTTGATTATCTTAAAAGTATATTCGAGTTAGTCCATACAGATTTCTAATCGAAATATAGGGTGTGGTTGTTAGACCCCCGCTTTTTCAGCTTCCATATGGTGTAGATGTGATAGTGTGACTGCATTTGGAGGATGAATTTTAAATAAGTGTTAATGAGTTCTATAGTTTCAATTTAAGATTGAAGTGGGGTATTGCAGTAAACACTCTTGATGGAATTCACCTATCCGAATGAGGAAGTGGGACGTTTTCTAGAGCATTCTGAGAAACGGGATATGTTCAGGGCCAAAATGGACACAGCGGCACAAACTTGACAACATCTAGAGAGATATCACGCGTGGCTATTATTGCGAATCACACCAAACAATGGCATTTCAAGACATCGCGTTCACTTTCCATCAAATCTATTAAAGTTTATATCTCTCTTGTATTTGATAAAGACCCGCAGATTTCTATTTGCTTGAGTATAGATCAAATCGAGGGATAGAGATATTAACTCCTTGGTATACTTTTTATTAAGATTGAGTCTGACTGTCTAGTTGATTATCTTAAAAGTATATTCGAGTTAGTCCATACAGATTGCTAATCGAAATATAGGGTGTGGTTGTTAGACCCCCGCTTTTTCACCTTCCATATGGTGTAGATGTGATAGTGTGACTGCATATGGAGGATGAATTTTAAATAAGTGTTAATGAGTTCTATAGTTTCAATTTAAGATTGAAGTAGGGTATTGCAGTAAACACTCTTGATGGAATTCACCTATCCGAATGAGGAAGTGGGCCGTTTTCTAGAGCATTCTGAGAAACGGGATATGTTCAGTGCCAAAATGGACACAGCGGCACAAACTTGACAGCATCTAGAGAGATATCACGCGTGGATATTATTGCGAATCACACCAAACAATGGAATTTCAAGACATCGCGTTCACTTTCCATCAAATCTATTAAAGTTTATATCTCTCTTGTATTTGATAAAGACCCGCAGATTTCTATTTGCTTGAGTATAGATCAAATTGAGAGATAAATTTATTAACTCCTTGGTATACTTTTTATTAAGATTGAGTCTGACTGTCTAGTTGATTATCTTAAAAGTATATTCGAGTTAGTCCATACAGATTGTTAATCGAAATATAGGGTGTGGTTGTTAGACCCCCGCTTTTTCACCTTCCATATGGTGTAGATGTGATAGTGTGACTGCATATGGAGGATGAATTTTAAATAAGTGTTAATGAGTTCTATAGTTTCAATTTAAGATTGAAGTGGGGTATTGCAGTAAACACTCTTGATGGAATTCACCTATCCGAATGAGGAAGTTGGCCGTTTTCTAGAGCATTCTGAGAAACGGGATATGTTCAGGGCCAAAATGGACACAGCGGCACAAACTTGACAGCATCTAGAGAGATATCACGCGTGGCTATTATTGCGAATCACACCAAACGATGGAATTTCAAGACATCGCGTTCACTTTCCATCAAGTAGTTCCGACAATTTCTCACTAAGCAGAGGTTCAATACCTCATAGACACCTCTTGCAGATAATGATATTTCTCATTTTTTTGTTTCCTGATTTCTGTATCGGTATTTCATTCATGTGGGGGATTATTAGAGAAAATGAGTTTAATTAAAATTTGTTTTATGGTCTTGGTGGGAATGGAACTTAGGACCAATTGGTCACTAAGGACAATAACTGATTTTCACAATTTTGTGAATGAACATTTCCATAAGTATAGAATTTTTTGGGTCATGCACACTTTTGTGTGAGGGAGAGGACTTAGGTAATGGTCCAGTTGGGTTTTTTTAGGAGAAATGGGCCAGTTAGTGCAACCAAAAATTTTACACAGGCGCGGTGTTTAGCTCTGAAGCATGCTGTCATCCAGACGAACGGGCCGGTCGGCCTCAGGTGTGAGTGTGGGTCAACCAAGACTTATATTTTTGGAAAAAATTCTTTTGAATTATTTCCTTTACAAATTTAAAATCAAATAAATTTTGTCTTTAATGTGTGTCTGTTGCGGGTGTGGGGGTAGTCTGACCCGGCTCCTTATGACGACATAATGTGCAGTTATGTTTTGGCTGCTTTGAAAATCTTTTATTAATTCGAATTTATTTTTGTCATTAATTCGGATTTTATTCTCTCATTAATACGCATTAACTGCACATTATTTCGACCTTCTCTCCTCTTCCCTATATAAACCAAGCAAATTCTTCATTCCAATTCGTGTTCAGAAGAAGCTACTATCCTTCTTGTTTTCGTCTTTCTCCCTCTATGTGGTTTTTACATTTTGTGCTTTGTTGTTGAGTTCGTAAGAGCGGACAAGTGATGTAGTACTTATAGTACTTGCAACGGGAAGTTTTATCTTGGATACGACTTCACCACATGGTATTGTCACTCATTTTTTTAGGCGTATCGGTGAACTATCATGTTAAGGACAGCTAGCTTGATGATCAAGTGACTTTGTCCTCTGTTTGCTGGTTTCAATTGAGTGTTTATTTCGGTTTTCAGAAATTTATTTTTAACATCATTACTTTTAGTATTTTATTAATGAAGTTCCAACAATCTTAACACAATACTTCTTTTTTTGTAACAATGTGAAAAAATGATGTTGATAAGCCTGCAAAGTTCAGCGGAAAATATTTTAAGAGTTGGCAGTCAAAAATGTTGTTTTTCCTGAGTTACCATTTGCTGGATTCATATGTTCTGGAAACTTTTGATGAGTCTTTGAGTGAAGATGGTTGTGAGTCTGAATTAGAAGAATAGAAGAGGCAAAATTATATGGAAAAAAATCGTACTCTAAATTATTTTGAGGATGCTTTGTATGATTTTTACAATGCTAAGTAGAACTTTTCTACAGTTGATTTATGGGCTTCTTTAGAGGCAAAATACCAAGCTGAAACCGCTGAAAGCAAGAAATTCTTATTGGCTAGGTTCTTGGAATATAGAATGTCGAATGACAAATCTATGGTTGATCAATTCCTTGAACTTCATCAAATTATCAATGAAGTTCTTGCGGAAGGTACGTTGATTGATGAGACTTTCAAGTATCTGTTGTGATTGAGAAATTGCCTCCTTCTTGGTCTGAGTACAAACGAAAACTGAGACATGAAACTGGTGAAATCACTATGGTTGTTTGGGTAAGAAGATCTAAATATAAGAATTGTTGTGTTCCTAAGAAAATAATATGTCTTCTGCAAGGGACATGTCTACCAAAGCTCATATGATTTAACACAAAGCCTCCAATGTTGAAAAAGGTGACAAGAACAAACACAACTCCAAAAATGCTTCTCTCAAGAAAGATATGTTTCAAAAACCTAAATCTAGCATTAATAAAATTAAGGGTCCCCGTTATGTTTGTGGAATTAATGGAAACCGTAAGGACCTTAATAATAAAAAGAAAAATAATGTTAATTTGGTTGAAACAACAATGACGAGTTTTCTGGTACGGTGTCTAAAGTTAATTTCATAACCAATGTGAGAGACTGGTGGGTAGACTTTGGAGCTACCAAACATGTTTTCGGAAGCAAAGATACGTTCACCTCATATCATAAGGTATGGGAAGGCGCTAAACTCTATATGGGTAACTCATTTGCATCAGAGGATGTCGGAAAAGAAAAATTTGGTTGAAGCTCACTTCTGGCAAGACTCTCACATTGAATGAAGTTCTTCATGTTCCGGACATCTGCAAAAATATTGTTTCTTGTGGTCTTTTAGATGATAAGAGTTTCAAAATTGTAATTGAGACTAGCAGTTATAGAATGAATTTTCATTTGGAGATATTCCGTTTGTTGATTTCAATTGCAGAATGATCAAGTGACTTTGTCCTCTGTTTGCTGGTTTCAATTGAGTGTTTATTTCGGTTTTCATAAATTTATTTTTAACATCATTACTTTTAGTATTTTATTAATGCAGTTCCAACAATCTTAACACGATACTTCTTTTTCTGTAACAATGAGAAAGAATGATGTTGATAAGCCTGCAAAGTTCAGTGGGGAATATTTTAAGAGGTGGCAGTCAAAAATGTTGTTTTTCCTGAGTTAGCGTTTCCTGGATTCATATGTTCTGAAAACTTTTGATATGAGTCTTTGAATGAAGACGGTCGTGATTCTGAAGTAAAAGAATGGGATAGGGAAAATTATATGCCAAAAAATCATATTCTGAATTGTTTAGAGGATTCTCTGTATGATTTTTACAATGCTAAGTAGAACTTTTCTGCATTTGATTTATGGGCTGCTTTAGAGGCAAAATACCAAGCTGAAACCACTGGAAGCAAGAAATTCTTGGTGGCTAGATTCTTATAGTATAAAATATTGAATGATAAATATATGGTTGACCAATTCCTTGAACTTCAACAAATTATCAATAAAGTTCTTGCATAAGGTATAGTGACTGATGAGACTTTTCAAGTATCTGTTGTGATTGAGAAATTGCCTTCTTCCTAATTTGAGTATAAACGAAAACTGAGACATGAAACTGGTGAAGTCACTATGGTTGTTTAGGTAAGACGGTTCAAGTAGAAGAATTGTTGTGTTCAAAATACAAGAATGTGTCTTCTTCAAGGGACATGTCTAACAAAGCTCATGTGATTGAACACAAAGCCACAATGCTGAAAAAGGTGAGAAGAACAAACACAACTCCAAGAATGCTTCTCACAAGAAATGTACGTTTCAGAAAACTAAATCTAGCATTAATAAAATTAAGGGTCCCCTGTTTAGTTTGTAGAATTAATGAAAACCGTAAGGACCTTAATAATAAAAAAAATAAAAATAATGCTAATTTGGTTGAAAACAACAAGGACAAGTTTTCTGATACGACATCTAAAGTTAATTTGGTAACCAATGTGAGAGACTGGTGGGTAGACTCCGGAGCTACCAAACATGTATGCAAAAGTAAAGATATGTTCACATCTTATCTGAAGGTAGGGGAAGGCGAGAAACTCTATTTGGGTAACTCATTTGCAGAATAGGTTGTAGGAAAAGGAAAAGTTGGAATGAAGCTCACTTATTGCAAGGAACTCACATTGAATAAAGTCATTCATGTTTCGGGCATCTGCAAAATTCTTGTTTCTTGTGGTGTTATAGATGATAAGGGTTTCAAAATTATAATTGAGACTGGCAAAGTGGTTGCAGTTCCAACATCTATTGGAATATGACCCTAGTGTCACTACATCTATGAAGTCTTGGAAGTTTAACTGGGGAGATAAAAGGTTTAGTCGAATATGGAATAACGTCCCGGTTTCTATATGGTGGTGCATATGGAAAGACCGAAACGCAAGAATCTTGGATAACAAAAAGAATACTTTGGTAAACCTCATTAGAGATATCAAATTATAAGCATTCTTTTGGGCGAAATCAAACACATGGGTGTTAGGGCTTACAGAAGATATGGTGTTTTCTTTATGGGATTCCTTGTACCCGTCTCAGAATTTTTTTGTGGTTTTTTAGTTGGGTAGCGGAATTGAAAAAGCGGGGGTCTAACAACACCACCCAATATTTCGCTTAGCAATCTGTATGGACTAACTCCAAAAATACTTTCTAGAGAATCAACTATACAGTCAGACTCAATCTAGATAAAAGTATCTCAAGGAGTTAATATCTCTCTCTTGTTTTGATTAACTCAAGATAATAGAAATCAGCGAGTCCTAATCAAACACAAGGAATAATTTGGACGGTACCAAAGACCAATGTCCAAGGATAAATCAATGAAAATCAAACAACCAAAGGTTGGATTATACCAATTGATGATCTACACGCACAACTTTTATTATTTCAATTATAAAGATAAACAATATAATGCGGAAACTGAAATAACACAGACACCAGAAATTTTGTTAACGAGGAAACCGCAAATGCAGAAAAACCACGGGACCTAGTCCAGATTGAATACACACTGTATTAAGCCGCTACAGACACTATCCTACTCCAAGCTAACTTCGGACTGGACTATAGTTGAACCCCAATCAGTCTCCCACTGATCCAAGGTACAGTTGTACTCCTACGCCTCTAATCCCAGCAGGATACTGCGCACTTGATTCCCTTAGTTGATCTCACCCACAACTAAGAGTTGCTACGATCCAAAATTGCAGGCTTTAATAATAAAAAAATCTGCCTCACACAGACAAGTCTATCAAAGGATCAATCTGTCTCGCACAGAAAAACCCTAAAGTTTTTGTTTCGTCTTTTGATAATAATCAAGGCGAACAGGAACCAATTGATAATCCGGTCTTATATTCCCGAAGAACATCCTAGATTAATCAATCACCTCACAACAATCTTAATCGTATGGTAGCAAAACAAGATGTTGTGGAATCACAAACAATGAGACGAAGATATTTGTGATTACTTTTTATATCTTTCCTATCGGAGAAATCAAACAATCTCTAGCCAATCAATATGATTGTACTATTATGATAGAAGATGCAAGATCAGATCACACAACTACGATAAAAGTAGTATCGGTCTGGCTTCACAATCCTAATGAAGTCTTCAAGTCGTTAACCTGGTTTTAGAAGAAGAAATCCAAAGGTTAAAGGAGAATCGACTCTAGCACGCAAACTAGTAGCACAGTAAGGTGTGGGGATTAGTATTGCAGAGTTGCTAGATGTCCCCTAATATATTCTTTCAAATCAGGGTTTTGCCTTAGTTACAAAGCAATCAATATCCACCGTTAGATGAAAACCTGATTTAGATTCAAGCTAATATTTCTCAACCGTTAGATCTAAAACTTAGCTTGTCATACACAAATGACTGTACGCTTCAACAATAGTTTAACCAAAAAGGTTAACCATAAGAGCATTCATACCAACCATGTTCTTCTTCACCATAACTAGTTCAAATGACTCAAATGAACTAGTTAAGAGAGTTGTTCAATTGCAAGGAAATCTTATGTAACTACACAAGACGCAATTGAAGCAAAGATGATTTGATTCACAAGAATCGGTTCATGAACTTGCCACGGTTTGCAAAAGCATTCCTTAGTCTTTTAAGATTAAGTTCAGAGATCATTTTTAGATATATAACCTTCTCAATTTCGCATACTAGGTTCGCGGACTTAAGACACCGGACATAGTTTACAAACTCCAGCAGAAATTCTCGGGTTTGAGAACTTCGCTGGTTCGCGGACTGGGTTCACGGATTGGGTTCGCGGACTTGGCTCACGCAAGTAGTTTGTCAACTCCAACAGAAATTCTCGGGTTTGAGAACTTCGGCAATTCGCGGACTGAGTTCGCGGACTTAGAACTTGCCATACTTCCGGTTCTCTTGATCAACAAAGTTCGAGAACTTCGGTTCAAGGAATACATTGGTTATATAATCTAAACTCTCATTCCAATCATTGAAACATTCTTGGAGGACGTTATACAGTTGTTACACCATTTCTCGTCAAAGCAATTTTCAAAGTGATTGAAACATTCATGACTTTCGTCACTAGGTAAAGATAAACTTAGTCGAAGCGAAAAGCTTACCAACACATATTTCGAGATATAGATAGGCTATGTATACTCGTCTCGAAATACCAAATGTGTATAATCTAGTCTATATATATAGCATACGACTTTTGTCTCAAAGAGTAAGATATAAAATAGATATACTTTTGAGTGACGGATAAGTTCAAGTCTCCACATACCTTTTTTTCGAGAAGTTCCACCGGTTCCTTGAGTAGTCCTTCTACTTGTATGTCGAATCGCCATGAAGTCCTTGAGCTCAACTACACTTACTATACTAGTCCGAGACTTAGCTATAAGAGACTACAAATCAAGACTTATAGTTTTGATCACTAACATTGACAAACATGCTTGAGATAGCAACGCATGCGAGTTTGACCGAGCAGTGCTCTAACAGGAATCCCTTTTTAGTTCCATTTTTTTTCGTTTGTAATCAGTGGGTTGAGGTACCTCTTGTAAGTGCCTCTTTTCAATCAATTTTCTTCTTGACCGATAAAAAAAAACAAATCCTCCGAACACCTACGAAAAAAATATCGAATTTCTTCTTTTGGGGTTTCTTTTAGAGGTGTTATTCACCTTTTGCTACCGTAAAAAGACCAAAATTATTAATATGTATCTATATTTTACTACTATCAAATACAAAATGTACAACTGCTCTTTGTATTACAGGAATTTGTAACCTCTTTTCAAACTAGATGATCTCGGGACCAAAAATTTTAGGCCAATTATAACAAAAAGTCTCGGTGAACTGAGAAAAAAACTATCCTAAAAACCGCCCACGTAAACCAGCCCCTGCACGTCTCCCGAGGGGCCGGGTCCACTGGGACCCACAAATAAAAAAGATAAGAAAATAAAAATCTGTGAGAGGCGGTTTTAACGTGGTTTGTTCTCTCGGTTAATAGAGAACCATTGCGATTATAATTGCACTTTCTGGAATAAAAGGGACAATCAAGTGCATTTTTTTGCTTTTTGAAATCATCTTAAAATTCGTTTCTGCTCTAGTTTCTGACTTTTCAACTTAGTAAGTGAAAAGGTTACTTTTCAAGGTATATTAAAACATCATGTTAACTCTGAAGCTTGTACACATCTACTGCAAAATTCTACTTCCAAAAGAATGGAATGCTGGCCTAGTTTAATTGGGGTCCATAACTTCTAATTGGGGGCCATGGAATTTTATTTGCCCCCCAAAATTTTCAGGGGTGTAAATATCGCAATAGAATATACTATTTTACCCTTCACTAATTGAAAATCCGTTTCACTAATTAACTACCCTAATTAAGGCCCCTAATCTATATACCCTAATTAAATCAAAGAGGAAATCAGTTTTTCTTTTCATCTTCATCTTCGTTTCCTCCCTTTCTCTTCTCCACCTCCACCATTA